>NC_139006.1:87043366-87170866 GCF_964374135.1 Grampus griseus | reverse complement strand
GTACTGCTATTTTTAAGACCCTTGACTGAAGTGAGTAAGCTTCTAGGAAAAGAGATTTCCAGACTCACGACAGCTGTGGCAGGGGCTTGTGTCCTGAGTGGAGGACATAGAAGCCATGGGTCGACGGAGGTTGCTTTCCAATCACAGCTGTGATCTTCTGACACACGCTGGAGGCGCTTCGGTTCCTTGAGTTGCTCAAACAACGTCCTCTGGGCGTCACGTGCTTGAGATCCGTGGTGTCCATCACGGACACCCATAGATGGACCTCTGTTACTTCTCTGTTTCCTTTCCCAGGATGAGAACCTACAGAGATTATTGTTATTATTATTTAATACTATTTAATGAACCCCTGGGCAACACTATGTGGCCCAGGGAGTGGTTTAACAAATTAAAATTCATGAGAATTTCACTGATTTGTCTAAGATTTAAGACCCCCTGGGTCTGCAGATCTTACATTTTCTATAAATGCACAGAAGGATAAGGAAAATGTGTGCAACTTTTAATCAACTTCATAAAAGTTACTAATAATTACTAATGACCAATAGAATAGGACGTTTCCAGGCACAGTGACATTAACAAGGTGAGGAATGCTGGTCTGGCCCCTCCATTTGAAATGAGACCATTTTCTAAACTCAACACCAGTGTGAAATGCCTCTGGCTTTGTGGGACCTGCAGTCCCAAGACAATGGTGGGCGTGTCACGGACAGGGGAGATTTCATTCTCTCTGTCATTGAAGGAGCAATAGTGACAGGTCCCATTCCTCCACAGGCTCTTAGAACTGGAGTATAGTACTGTTGGTTGAGCAGTTCAGCACAAAATCTAACTTCTTAGTGCATAATAAAACTGCATTTTTAGAGCCATATCAGGCAGCCACCTCTGTTCATCCTACACAAACATCCCCAGACCCAAAGGACCTTATTCTATTTTATTGTGTCTTTTACTTCCTCAGACCATTTTCTAAAAGTCTGTACAAGGACAGAAGTAAATATGAGTGTGTACAGGAGAAAAAAGAACTGGCAAAAAGTCAACCCCTTCCTCAAAGAGGCGCCTCAAATTGCCTTTTCTATTTGTGTCGCCTCACAGATACATTAATATTGAATATAAAATAAGGCATATGATGATATTATTATATTACTTTTAATATGACTACATTATGGCTTATCTTTTCATAGTCTTGCACTTATTTTTATCACTTTTCTGTTGATTTTTTTCACACTTGGGATGACTTCCAAGCCCCCTAGAGAGACAGGCATTCAACGAAGTTAGGTGTGCTCCCTAGGCCCTGAGTGACGGAGCAATTTCTATAAAACTTTAGCGGAGAAGTGTTTTAGGGTAAGAGGAGGAGATGGCCGGCAGGAGGCCATTTCATCCGTCCACTGTCAGCGAGCGTGACTGGCCCAGGAGGACGGGCTCCTTTGCTTGACTCACACAAGTTCCTGCAGCCTTGTTCGGGACTGCTCTTCCCCCAGCTGCCCAGCTCGGTGAGAGATGGATCCACAAGTCAGAAAGTTCTGGGGCATTGCCCAGTTTCCAAAGCAAAACATTCAAAAACAACACAAGAACAAAAAAGAAAAAGGAGAACGATGCAGGTTGGCAGCCCAGGCAACCCGGTGATAAAGCACGTGTTTCCAGAGGTGAGCTGCTGTGTGGCTGTGTGTGATTTCCTGGTGAAGGCTTAATGTTCACTTGTGAATCCCTTTAGGAATAAAGTTGTGAGACGCTGAGACAGAAATCTGCAGTAGCTGCACATGATATTTCTGTGCTCATTTATTTATTTGCTCAGCAAACATTCACTGACCAGCGACCACGTGCCTGGTTTACCCTCGACTTTTTCAAGTCTGATTTAATCTTCACCCGCATCAGGCCTTCTAGGAGTTACCTGGCTGGTGACAGTCACAGGCCCTGTGTGTAGGAAGCTCTGATCCCACTGCAGGTTTTCTGATTCCAAAAATCCATTGTTCTTTCAATAGAAGATGGTTCTCCCCTAACACACCTGTACATTTCAAATTTAAAGTTCAGGGGCAGTAAAAGGAAATAGATATGTAAAATCTTACTTCTTTCCAAGTCAAGTTTTATGTTTTCTTTCTGTTTCTTGTCTGGAATCATGTGTTAAGTACGTGTTAGGGTAACATTCATCTTATCCCGGGCGAAAACTATGAACTGTTCAATAAATATAGTTGTCTTCTGCTAAGTTCTCACGAGATAAACATGATTATGTGAAATTAAAAGAACTTGATGCCTAAAAAGCATTACGAAGTAAATTGGAGACGATCTTCCCAAGAAGAGCAAACTTTTCGAGGAGCTCCCGATCTCATAATGGGCTTGTATTTACCGCTGAACTCAGGAGACACAGGACAAGCCCTAAATACAAGCATAATTAGGGCTTTCGTTTACATCAGCCAGTATTGAAAAGGCTGTTGAGGGCATCTTCCTCTAGGGCTGATTAAGTAAAAATTACGAAGGGAGGAACTTTCATGTTTTAGTATACATGTCAGTTATGTTCTAGATGTCAAGAAATAAAGCTAACAGAAATCCATATCTTCCAGCCTGAACCTGGAGGTTGTCAACTTCCGTCTTTATCTTATTGTGAAGGAAGATCACAGAACAGCTGACACTCCTGGTCTTGATATCAGAGATGACAATTTGAACGTGAAGGGATATAACTGCAGGTGTAACACACAAAATCTGGCTATGTTTCATGAGCCCTCTACATACGCTCATGTTGATCTCTGAGATCATAAGGCAATTCTGCCCTGCGACGTAACACCTTATTTGGATTTTGCCGTAAGATAAGCCTTAAACATAAAGCATGTTTCCAGCCAAGTGCAGACTAGGGGGTGAATGGTACAAGGCGACAAGCGGGTTCCGTTAGGAATGATGGGCTACGTGGCACGGCCTCGCGGAAAAGCCAGGCTGAATGGAGCCTTGGAGATGCACCACGTCCATTTCACAGATGGGGAAGCAGAGGGTGGAGAGGTTGAGGGGAGGCAGTCTTCACCCAGCCAGTCTGCAGCGAGCTCCTTCTTCCAAGCCCAGGACTACTCAACGAGAATCCTTGGTTTCATCCATAATACTATTATTCTGATTAGAAACGTAAAAATAAAAAGGAAAAGGGAAATAAAACACAGACTAATCTAAAGTGCTTTTGCCGAGAACGTGACGGGTTGTGTCTCATCACCAAGGTCATTATAACTGTTGTGATTTACGCAGTGCATAGCCCTTCCTCAGACGACAGGTTCCTGCAGGCAGGACTTTTCAACAGAATTTACCTTCGAAATTCAGGAAATTCATGATGATAGAAGGCACGCTTGTCTTCTGAATCTAAGTATTTTGAGCAAAAGTGGACGTGAATGGAGAAGGCTATTCTTGTTCTTGTGTGTTTAACGTACTGGGTGAGTGTCAATGTCAATAGAAAACAGAAGTTATTGGAAGCATGGAGTTAAATTATGTATTTTATGTAAAGAAAAGGAAGTTAAACAGAGAGTTAAATATAAGTACACGCAGCACGCCATGGAAGATTTCCTAATCCCCGTGTTTTGGAAACGTTGCTCCCGGGTTTGGGCAGCACAGGAAGGATGCCGCCAGGGTCAGCCTTCCCGTCTGGCTTTGCTCCTGGTTTCCATGCTCAGCACCTCATGTCCCCTGGGAACCACGTGAGCTGGGAGTCACTGAAGCATGGACAAAAAGGCCATTCAAGGTGTTTTCTGAAATAGACTCATCTTTCTGGACTCCTTAGTGCTGGCTCTTTGAACGTTATTGCATCTTGGGCTCACAAGACATCAGAACTGGGCAGCCCCACCCGGATCAATTAGTTCTTTCTCATTTTGGAGAAGATTCTGAGGTCCAGGTGGCTACGCCAGCCGCCGAATTTCACACGTTATCACAGAAACTGGCAGAGGGTTTCTACCCTGCCGAGGTCAGGAAGGGCTGCTCGGTGAAAAGTCACGTTTCTTTAGATACGTGTGTAGTAGAAGAGGGTCCAAGGACGTAACAAACAGAGTTTAGAGTATTTTCATAGAGAAAAGCAGTTCTGGAGGAGGCTGCTGAGTTTCAAGAGGTACATAGGCCTTGGGTCACCAGCACCCACAAGTCGGACTGGAGATTAAGAGGAGGATTCAAGGTGGGCCTTCGACCTAAGTTTTGAGGAGCAGATGAACGAGGTATCGTCACAAGTGGAAGACAAGTTCATAACTTGGGTGCTTTAACCGTACGTCAATGTTTTACACGTTAAGCCAATAAAAATAGAAATGGTGTTATTGTTATACGAAATAATAGTAAGAATCCCTTGCAGTGTGCACCCACTGAGATGCCCACTTATATTTATTTTCTCATCTAATCCTTCTTTGTAGATAAGAAGATTGGAGTTTATTACATTTGTACTTGATATTGGCAGTTACTTGGATATCAGTTACTTGGAAACTGACATTTATATTTCATTTTTAAATCCTATATTTTTTTCTCCTCTTTTTTTAAACTGAAGTCTAGTTGATTTACAATGTTGTGTCAGTTTCAGGTGTACAGCAAAGAGATCCAGTTATACATGCATGTATATATATTCTTTTTCAATATTCTTTTTCAGATTCTTTTCACTTATAGATCATTACAAGATATTGAGTAGAGTTCCCTGTGCTCTACAGTAGGTCCTTGTTGTTTATCTAGTGTGTATCTGTTAATCCCAAACTCCTAATTTATGCCCCCCCTTCCCCTTTGGAAACCATAAGTGTGTTTTCTATGTCTGTGAGTCTGTTCTGTTTAGTAAATAAGTTCACTTGTACCACTTTTTTAGATTCCACATGTAAGCAATATCGTATGCTATTTGTCTTTCTCCGTCTGACTGACTTCACGTAGTGTGATCATCTCCAGGTCCATCTGTGTCGCTGAAAACGGCTCAGTTCATTCTTTTTCATGGCTGAGTAGTGCTCCACTGTATACATGGGCCACACCTCATGAGTTTAGTGCTACCCATACGAGTCAGCACTGGTTTTCAGAAGTCTCCAGTTAAATCAGAGACTCAGCAGTGAAGTAGAGGTCATCAGGGCTCCTCAACGTGTGTGCACTGGGACCACCACGTGGTGTGGTGTCCAGAGCAAAGCACTCGTCAGAGGCACCCTGGCGGCAAGCGCCTCATTGGTGTTGTAAGCAGTGGCTCTCTCGGTTCCGTACGTATACCTTCCTCCGGTGATACATCTGCCTCCTCGGGGATGATTGCACAGTCTTTGTACGAAACTTTTTTTTTTCCAAGTGAGCAGATACAGGCCTCAGGACTGCATTTGCATTGCAATGTACTTCCTGCTACAATGAAAACCATTCTGCACTGGGTTCAGTGTCCTCCTGACAACAGCCACTGTGGGGCTCCAGGAGAGCTGCCCCAAAACACCCCCCTCACACACGGGCCTTCCCAAGTCATGCTGAGGATCTGGAATCCCCACTACTTCTGTCTTTTACTACAAAGGTGCCACCTCTGCAGAAACCCTAACCTCTCGGCATTTGCCAAAGCCTTAACGTATGCCAACATGTTTATTCTGCAGGATCTTGAGATCTGCACCTCCCAGACCTCACCACATTACAAGTAGGTTAAGAAGACAAGACTGAGGCTTCCCTGGTGGCGCAGTGGTTAAGCATCTGCCTGCCAAGGCAGGGGACACAGGTTCAAGCCCTGGCCCGGGAAGATCTCACATGCCGCGGAGCAAATGAGCCCGTGCGCCACAACTACTGATCCTGCACTCTAGAGCCTGCATGCCATAACTACTGAGCCCACGAGGCACAACTACTGAAGCCTGCGTGCCTAGACCCCATGCTCCACAACAAGAGAAGCCACCGCAATAAGAAGCCCATGCACCACAACGAAGAGTGGTCCCCACCCGCCACAACTAGAGAAAGCCCACATGCAGCAACAAAGACCCAATGCAGCCAAAAATAAATGAATAAAAAAAAATTAAAGAAAAAAAGAAGACAAGACCGACACTCACAAATTTACAACAATCTGTAAATAGGAATGACATGTAGCAGGCAGGTAGCAACCGTGCAGAGAACTGTGTCCGCAAGTACGGGGCTCATAACAAGTTAACCCTTTTGGATAATTCAGCTTTGGGGAAAGTCCAAAGCTGGGGGCTTTCCTGATGACATGGGAGAGATTAGGCGAGGGTCTAAAATAAGGATGTAAAACAATAAAAAAAAGTCTGTTTAGGTGAACAGTTGTTTAACTTGCAAACAAAATGCACCCTTATTGGATAGACGCTCTGCCCACACCATGGTTTCCTCCCTCCCATCTTGGGACGAATTTGAACATCCAGGAATAGGGTCAAGGGCTGAGATTCATCTATGAACTTTAGAAATCCCCGGTTTGGTTTCTTCATTTATTTCAACAAATATTATGGAATCAAACATTTCCCAGAACTGCCCAAGCGCCAGGCTCTTCCTGGACCTGCACAGGGAAGGGCAGATCCAGGCAGAATCTCTCACCAGCATGACACCAAGGCACACGCTCCACAGCAGCAGAGGGCTAACCTGTCTCTCTCTCTTTGTGACCTTGGTCCCTCGTGTTTCCCACAACATCTTTTCATCGGTCCAGGGTGACCCCTGACTGCTTCTTCCATCACTACTGTTCTTCAAACCAATTCTCAAGAAATAGTTTGGTCTCAGTAATTTCAGCCCTGTCTCCTTGAAATAAATACCTATATTTTCCAAAGACATCTATAGATACTTAGGGTTCCAGAGTCGTCTTCCTCATGAGTCACACGCCACTCATCACGCTGGATCTAGTCTTGGAGATTCACAAGCGAGGATGAACTAACGCACAGAGTCTATTCGTAAGCATCCCAGTTTCACCAGCAGGTATTTTACTCACCCATAGGGACAGGATGCTATCTTGGAGGCTGGAAGGACACCATCAAACAGATGCCGCCTGCTTACCAAAACCATCGCCAAAGATGCTTAGATGCAAATGGATGGTGAGGAAGAAGTTTAACTCGCATGCAAATGCATTCAGATTCCATTCCATCTAATGCGCCTGGAACATAACCAGATCACTTAGAAGACTGAGCTCTTTGTCTTTCTTCAGAAAGAGGAATCAATGCTACTATGTCCTGCATTCAACTGTTTCTCCCATTGGCTGCACAGAGACTGGTATTCTCTGGAAGAGTTTCCATAGAAAATTTGAACAAATTCACCGAAGCACTCGCTTTCTCACTTCTCCATTGAAGCGTCACCATTCCAGAGTGTTTGAAGTTAATCATTTTAGTCCCCCCCCCCAGTCTGCACCACACATGGTTCTCAAAGCTCGAGTCACATGCAGACTTGAAAGAAGCTCTGGCCAGTTTCCACCCTCACAGTGCGCGCAGCGGGTGTGGCTCAGAGATGTGGGTCACACTGGGGGTCCCAGGGGCCAGGCCATGACAGTCAAGACAGCTCTCCTGAGGCTGTCTGATCCCGAGGGCAAAATGAGAGGGCCAGCTGGTCAGCAGGAACCCTGCGTCCTCAGGACCCAGCCCTGCTCCCCGGCATCTCGGCAAGAGTCTGGGTTCTAAACAGAAATTCACATACTTGGAGACCTTCTCCTTTGTCTTCCTGGAGCTGTACATTCTGCTTTGTTGACTGTTGTTTTAGACCTGCTCATTCTAAAAAATGAGAAGTCGTCCCTCCTCTCTCCTGAGCTGTCCTAATGGCACCCCAGCAAAGCAGTAGGAATTCTCATCAGAGCCCAGGAAACGCACCCAGAGACCAAGGCCGATCAGCCCAGACCCTCACGTATGATACACGTAAGTAACGGAGGATCAGTGGGTCTATGAAGAAAATTAGTGGGATAAGAGAGGAACGGAGTGTGGGCACACAGACACACACAAAAAATGTACAGAGCGAATGAGCGAAACAAATTTAAAAAATTAAAATAGTTTAAGTTGTATTCTGACAGCAGGTTAAGAAAACTTCATATCCATCAAACACCAGCAAGTTTTCGCAAAAAAGAAGCCCTCAGATATCTTGGATCTTGATAGTTGTGGTGATTTTGCTTTCTTCTTTATGATTTCTGGTATTTTAAAAGTTCTGTTGTATACAAGCAGCCCTTTCCTATCAGAAAACGGTATATATTTTATTATATTGAATAATATGTCAAAACAGAAACTCTTGGGTTTGGTAAAACTTCAGAGAGCATCAGGGTCTGCAGGTAACAGAATTTACCCAAGTATTTTACATTTTACATGTTCATATGGGCCATATAACTTACTTACAATCGTCAGGACATTTTGCTAATTCAGGGCAGTGTATTTGTTTCCTAGGGCTGCCAGAAGAAAGGAGTACAAACTGGGTGTCCTGAACCACAGAATGTATTTTCCCAGAGCTCTGAAGGCTGGAATTCTCAGTTCAAGTGTCAGCAGGATGTATTCCCTCTGAGGCTGTGGGGCGTCTGTTCCATCCTCTCTCCCTGGCTTAGCCTCTTCACGCCATCTTCCCTCTGTACCTGTCTGTCTCTATCCACATTTCCCCTTCTAATAAGGACACTAGTCATCCTGATTGGGGCCACCCCAGTGACCTCATTTTAACTTGATTACCTCTGTAAAGACCTTATCTCAAAATGAGGCCACATTCTACAGTATTGGGAGCCAGGCCTCCAACATACCTTTCTGGAGGAACACAGTTCAACCCAAAACAGGCATATGGAAACTATCATAGACATTTCAAGCAAGTAAGAGTAGTTATTATGAAATACCAGTTCAATAATTAGCTATATGACATATTTTAGTTCTATTTCTTTCTGTTCTTCTCCATTCCTAACGCTAAAGTGTTGTTAGCATTATTTCCCCAGTGTAGCCATTATAAAGCAGTGGTTGGAGATTCACCCTAAGCATGTCTTTGTGGCTGGTGTGAGGAGAGAAGGACATTTACCAAAGACAGGCACATAGGAAGAGAAATATTTACAGTGTGTTAAGGCGTCGGCCGTTTCAGGATTCATCAAAGAACAGTTGGGAATGATTTATTGTGGACACACTTTAATTTTGTACACCGAAAAGCACATTAGGACTTTTGCAGACGGTTTCTCAGGTACTAAGGAATCAGTGATTTGTTATTGATTTATCCACTAGATAAAGAGGATTGTTACTGCAAAACTCCACAGCACCAAGAACTCCAAGGGCAAGAGGAGAAGCACGGAGAATTAATGATAGATAGCTGTTGAGACAAATATGAACATTTCCCTGATTCTTCAGTATTTGGTCACATTTCTTTAAAGTTGTCTTATAAAATCTCAGACACACACTGGCTTACATTATTTTGTCTACACAGCATGTAGTTCATTTATGGAACTGTTCTCTCCTTTCCAACCATGAGGTTCTCTTGGGGGCAGGGGCTCATAACAACCTTCTCCACGGAAAAGAGAAGATCGCATAATTGGGCAAATTTTAGTTTTTATTCCATCACACTCCAGCCCCAACCCCAAAAAAGGGCACAAGGCAGAAATACTCCACACTCTGCATCTAACCATCTGCCCTCTACTTCTGAGTGTTCTGCAGCTTGGCCGCCTGAGCAGATACAACGGCCTTTCTTGCAAAGCTGGTTTGACTTGGGTCCCCCTCCTAAAATTAGTTTCACTCTAAGACAATTTCTTTCCATGAACCCTTTTTGGTGTGCTCTACTCTAGCATAGCCAAAAGTAACACAAATTCTTCCTTAACTCATAACGACAACCCATCAGGAAAAGGATGTACGTTTTCTAAAGAAAGAAAGTTCAAAGTGTTCCCTGACCATAAGCTTTTTCCTCATTTCCCAAAGAGCCTTGGAAGAAAGTCCTTTGCCCAGTGGGTGATTTAGGCAGATTTGTTCTACCACGACATAACTAATTAGATAGTAAATAGTAGATCAGCTGAGCAAACCCATCATCCTTCATAAAACATTGATGAAATTCCAATGAATCTGGTTTATCTGAATGCATGGTCACATGGCCTCTGTGTGTGGGAAGCTGCCTCTCTCAGGGGATGCTTGGCTGTGGTCCTTTGCCTTCTTCTCCCCTCATTTTCTCCTTAAGAACATGGCAGGGCTACAGCACACATCACACCCACTACCGCATGGATAAAATGCTGATGAAACGTGGGCTGTAGGTACGAGCTGAGAGATCTGGGGTTTGCCATCGACCAAGTCTTAGAAGCACCCCATACCCTAAATTAGCACACTCCGAGTTGTCTTAGATTGATGGCTGGTTCTCCTGGAGGATCCTGATGCAACTGTGACCTAAGCGAGGACTCAGGATATAGCGGTGCCCCTTGGCCCCTGTGAACCATTGTTTTCTGCCCCCGTAACAGTAATTTCAGCCACGTAAACAATGAAGTCAGATGTGTCCAGGGTGCATTTGCATAGACTTACCTTTGCTTCATAAACAATAAAACACGATGCTTTGTCGGTGCCAAGGGTGAGACACAGAGATACATCTGGTCAGTGTGTACGTATAATAACCTGCTGTTTAAAAATGAATCCTGTTAACATACTTCACTGGCCCAAATAATTCTCAAGGAAAAACTGAATGTTGACATTAAAAGACAATACTGAAGGCCCTAGAGCAGCATCTCCAGGACTAGTCCTGGATAAAGACAGTTAATTATGCTCACAGATATTTATTACCTGAAAGTGTCTAAATAAAATGTAGCTCTTAAACTATTATCCAAGTAAAGCCCAATGATTTTAACTGGTTCTTTTTACTCTGTATTGATAATCTGTAAAGAAAAACATACATAAGCACAATCTCTCAAAACACAAACCAATACCAACAAACATAATTCCTAACTGTAAAGAACATCCTGAAAACTAATGATGAACTCATTTTCTTAGCCAATGTGACCTTCACGAGAAGATAGCTTTTAAAGAGCGTTCACCAATGACAGTACAAAACTTTGGAGTTTTTTTCTTGTTTTTTGTTTTTGGGTTTTTTTTTTTTTAATGAAAATTAAATGGTTTGTCCACTAAAGAATCAACAGGAAAATTCTTTCACACACTTGCATAAAAAATTAACCTTAACAAATAAAACCAAGATGCAAATTGTTTATCATTGCTTATCTCTTTGATGACTGTATATTTATTAAGATGTGAATTACTACTTGAAATAAAAGGGTTCCTGAGATCCAAACAGAATAAAAAATGAATGCTTCTATAGAGAGACAATGAAGAAGCAACCGAAAAATGAATGTTTAATTTTAATGTTTTACTTTGCTATTCTCCTTAAAAGAAAATCTATATAAATTTATATTGTTTGCACTCTGCTGGTCTCTGATAGTTGGAAAACAGCTGTTCTACCGCACTGGTCTTTGAATGGCTGGATGGCAAAAGACTCAATAATCTGTCGCAGCCCAGGTTAAGTGATGGAATTCATTTAAATGCCCCAGAAGTAATCATCCACAAAGAGTACATTATTTCTCTTTTATGAATTTTCAAACCTAATACTGATGGGTGGCATGCAATTAAACCTGATCAATATGTAATTTAGGTAGGCTGACATGTTTTCAAATTCTCAGAATATAGATTCTTTCAATATTGCAAGAGCTCAGTGAAATACTTAGCCGTTGTCAAATAGGTGGTTGGTACAGTACAAAAAAAAAAAATAAGTTTAGCCAGAAGATACACAGAGAAGTAATTAGACTTGGAGACTAATTTTTGAACAGAAACCATAACTGGGAAATTAAGAATGTGCTTGATCCTGGTTGCTCTGACTTTCTCTCTGTCTCTCTTCCAAACAGGAGACTAGAAAGAGAAGAGAGATCTGCAGGATTTTACCAAATACCACCTTAGTAATTTTCATGTGCCGATACTTCCAAAGGCATTCTAAATACTAATTAAAAGATTGTGAAAGCTGTATTATAATGGGAAACAATTCCATACACGTTATTCACAAAGCTTTATTTTACCCAGAATCAAACTGAGACCAAAAAAAAAAAAAAGAAAGAAAGAAAGGGCCCAGGGAGGGGGGATTACCATAATGACCCTTTGTGTTAAGCTAATAAACACAGGGTAGGACACTGGCTTGTGACCTTCGGGGTGAAGGGTGCCTCTCGCTAGGATTACTAATTAGCCTGCTGTCATCGACACAATAAGAATTACACTTGAGTTCCTATGATTTGACAGGATTCCATTTTAAATTTCATGCCTGAGGTCTTGAAGTGCTCTTTCACCCTTTACATTTGCATATCCTATGCGACCAGGCAGAGACACACAGGCCTGTAGGTTGTGAAGCTGGTGAGAGAAAGACACGCTTTGGCCACCCTGCGGGGGGCCCCCCAGTTTGTCCACACGTGTGCTCAGAGTTCTGTTTTCACACCCATGTTTCCTCTCACGCTCTCTGTCTATCCTCTGCTGTCCTGGTGTCCTCTGGGCTTCAACCGATTTGTCCAATGTTTATTTCACGCTAAGAAGTCTGTTATTCTTCTTTGCGAATGTGATGGGTTTAAAGGAGGTACCCCCGGCCTGGGGGATAATCCCCCCTCCCCTCGTTTCTTGCTCCTTTTAGGACCCATCCACCTCCCGCCCACTGTGTGTGAGGGCATCTCACCAGTTCATTCCACTGCTAAGCTGGGCAGTCAGAGGGCTTCTTCCCCACCACCGGAAGCCAAGTGGCTCTGACTCGAAAGAAGCAGGAAGGTGTAGGTGACCTTCATCACGTGACTGTCCTGACTCTCTCCCCTGCAGGAGTCACATGGCCCAGCCCTGGCCTTGGGCAACATTAACAAAGATCAGGTCACTTGGGCTGGGCACCGCTGGATAACAGTCCAGAAATACGCCATCAGGTGGGATGGTGTCCGTAGCGCCAGGAAATAAGAGGCTCCTTCCAGGAAGTGCTGGGAAACGGGCTTCGATGTGTGTCCCTTGGCACATTTGAAAGGTGTCTTGAAAAGCTAAGATTCTCCTTCTGAAATTTTAAAATCGATTTTTACTGCTGTGAAAAAGTAAAGGCAATAATATGAGCTACCCTGTACCTACCAAACACGTTTAATTAAAATTCCACTTTGACACTGGAGGAGGGAGTTCGTACTGGGACACTCTAGGTGACATTAGCCATTATGAAACATAAACTTTGCATATTCACTCCGGTTATGTTTTTGTATTATTGTTCAGTAAAATGTTACAGGTATATTTAAATCATGTTCCCCCTTGATATCCCGCACCCTCTGCCCAGAGATAATAATTACTCTGAAGTTGGGGACATCCTTATCTAGTAAGGACGTTACGATGGCTTTTGCTTTGTTGTCCGGAAAGCTGGCAGAGGGAGGTCATGGTAACAGCAGGAGAGCCAAGCGGGGCTGCGTGTGGGACCCGCCAGAGGCAGGCGGGAAGAGGCGTCTTCATCTTCTTCCAGCAGAGTCCAAAGGATCGTCAGGGACATTAGTAATAAAAGAAAAAACACCTCTAAAACACGGGACTTGAGGGACGGTTCCAGAAGCACTTTGGTCCTGAAGACAAGGTTGGCCTTGCCGGGGGTGTGGCGTTGAGAAGCTGCTGCAGGATTTCACGGGGACAGGCCAGCCGCCCGTCGGGACACAGACTTGACGGTCTCGCCCAGACACCAGGGTCAGACTCGCACAGCTGAGCTCTGCCGTCCAGGGCTGGACAAACGACTCATTCCAGAGTGGCGCCTTCTGAAGGCACAGGCTCGGGGAAATCTCAAGAAGGGAACACGAAACAGGGCACCGGCACAGTGATGCGCTTTTGCTCTCCCACACGCACGTCTCTGCATGAGCGCCCGCGTGAACATCGTGTGGGACGTAAGAGCATCATTTCAAATGCCACGCCTTTTCAGGGGCTGGCTCCTTTCTGTAACATTCCCTGTAGAGACAATCTTGTGTGCCGTGACTAACACATTCATCAACAATCCATTCTAACAAAATCGGAGATGTCTATCAGCATGTCAGAGTTATTGAAATATGTAGGTGTACGTCAACATTGAAAAGTTAAAAGGAAAAAGTCACTTCAGTTCCTAAAAATATTCCCATTTGAGCTCAAAAGACTGTATATGCAGAAGCCAGCAAATACTTTGTACAGCTCTGGTTTCCACCTCCTATTTCACCCACGTGAACTCCAGGGCAAGAAATTAAGAAGAGCAAAGTCACAACTTCCCAAGTATGTGAGTAAACAAAGGGGCCTTTGTGATTCATCCCCACAACCTCCAATAAGTCTTTTTTTTTTCCTCAAACTGCTAACGTGTTATCTTGACGGTGTCATTTAGAAGCGCCTGAAGTGATGTGAAGGCTCAGGCTCTCTCTGAGCTATTTGCTGGTCACTGGGACAGAAATGACAAAGGATTCTGTCCATTAGTTTTTCAATACGTGCTCAATAGTAGTAGGAAATTGATGGTGTGTCTGCGGTACCACATTGAAGAAACTTATGATGCGGACAATAACACTTTCAATAAAAGGGCTTTTGATTTTCTATGTGTCAACCTGTTTTAATATTAGGGCATTTCTAGGTCAATGAAGGGTTAATGTAGCATCGTAAATCATATCTAAACAAGAGCCCTAAGCTTTTCCTACGGAGAAAGTAGTCTGTTTAGGTCGCAAAAAGCATCAACAAAAATCACAAAGTGGTGGATAGCTAAAGCGATGCTCGCCCACGTTTATGTCACAGCCCCCAAACAGACACGGACGCGGCACACTAAAAAGAATGAATAATAGGTGCATTAGAAAATAATGATCCTCTGTTATGTCAATGGCAGTGAAAGGGTGTGGCCTGCTGCGGGCTCGGTCCCCAAACTTGAAAGGCCTCTGGATTTGTTTGGGTGGAAATTCAGAGCAGATGTGAATGTTGCCGTGAGCTGTGCGATGTTCCTCTTGAAAGCCATCTTCTTGTGTCATTTACAACCCCTCCCCTTCCCCCCATTAACGTGGCTTCTATTCCTTCACCTCTGCGATAGAATTTCAACAATTCCACGGGGTGGTTAATCTCTGGGTAGGAATAAATAATGACCGCTCCAACCAGCTTATACCCTACGTGTAACACTGCAGCCAAGCTCAATAAGCCACATTGATTGTAAAGCTGTACGTCCAAGCGCCGCCCCGACAAAGCCACACTGTTGCTGTGATTTCTAAGTTCCTTCTTGTCTGAAAACCTCCAGAAAGGGGGTCAAATTGTTAAGTTTTCAACTCACTGAAAAAAAAAAATCCTTTCACCACCCTTATGGGTCAGTGCAATTAAAAAAGATGACAAACTCAATATGATTTAATGAAGAACAGAAAGGCGGAAGGGAAAGAACCCATTTCTCACTCTGCTTGTGCTTTTAGTCTCAACTAGCCACGTATATTAGACCTTGCTTCGAGATGGTTTTCAGGGGCAAAAGGTCTTTTATCTACACTTTTCAGGAGGAAGATCATGGGCAACCGTGGGCGCCAGAATCTGAAGAGGCTGCCGAGAAACACAGGCTCATCTTCTGTCACAGAAGGAAGGTCCCCTCCCCCGTAAAATCATGCAAAGCAAAACCCCAGAGACGCCAAAACAAAACACAACTTCGAGAGCCACGCAAACTTGGATGCGATCCGTCACGTGAAATCTGCAAATCCTGCAATATTCAGCGCTCGCATGTGAAACAAATGGGCTTCTGGGAGGGCTGGCTGCATTGACGATCCCGGCAGAGAGCAATTTTCTGTCGTTTAATGAAGGATGGACAGAGTGCTTGATAAAGTATCTGCTCATTACAAGTTTGTTTTTGTGTGTGTGTCTGGATGGCCGGCAGAGAAAACGTGCGTGTGTTGATGAAATGGCAATCTTCCCAGCTCAATCTTCTTAGACAAGTTCGAATTGTTAAAAGCAATCTTATTTTATTGTGAATTCGTTTGGACAGTACTGCACAAAGCATCAGCTGAACTAGCGGCCTGTTGGTATTTCTTTTGAGCTAAAATAACACAAAAATATTGTATTTGTTACGGGCTTTCAGGCTTGCTTTCAACTCCGTGTGTATCATAAAAATTATATATATACTATATTTGCATATATATAAATATGCTTGTAAATACATATATATGCATTTAATTTTAGAAAGATTTATAAAAGATCCAAGTATTTTAAATCCTACCCAGTCATAAATACATATGAAATGTGTTTAATAGCCATAGAAGTTCTATTCTAATATTCTATATTAAAATACATCATATAATGATGGGCTGTATTATCCCAATAATGGTTATATATACTTTTTGTCATCTATTTACAAAATGTAATTGAGGCCATGAGACTAGAAAGCAACTTACCAACTTCAGACATATAAAAAATGAATTTGAACACTTTTTAGTTAGATCAGATTTCTAGAAATCAGTTGGATGAAATAAAAATAGTTAATAATTTATAAAAGTTGAATACTAAATTCTTTTAGTTTAATGAATTTGAAACCACAGAAAAGGACCAGATATTTCTTCTTGTAATAACTAAAATATTAAGAAAACAGGGTTGCAAGGAGACTGTGTACTGAGCAAAACATCAGGAGTTTCTTCTTTTTTTATTAAAGCATAGTTAATTTACAATGTTGTGCTAGTTTCAGGTGTACAGCAAAGTGATTCAGATATAGATAGATAGGTAGATAGATAGATAGATAGATAGATAGATATTCTTTTTCAGATTCTTTTTCCATTATAGGTTATTACAAGATATTGAGTAGAGTTTCCTGTGCTGTACAGTAGGTTCTTGTCGTTGACCTATTTTGTATACAGTAGCATGTATAAGTTAAGAGGCATCTTATTTCCAGGTACTTGATGAGGTTATCAAGAAGATACAATGAAACACACACACACACACAGATTCTGGGGTAATGTAGGTACTATCCTATGTAAGTTCATATATGAATAACACGTGATGAGTAACCTCCTGGCTCGTGAAGCCCTGACTTATCTCAAAGGCAGGCGGGGCCTCTGTCACTGAGCTTCTCTTCTCGTACACACACCGGGTCCAGGATGAAGGGCACTGCTGGCTTCCTCATTCCGCAATAAGCCTCTCTCTCGGCAACTGCCTCAGGCTCAGTCCTTTTCTATATTCTGCTTTTTTCTTTACATTTAAAACCGAATGCACAATGTTGTGATTGCTGTCACTATCCTTCAGAAATGAGTCAACATCTCAAACGAGGATGCCGGTCTTCTGCGTGTTATGGCAGAGAGGTTTGCCTGCGGCCATGGCAACTTGCAGCTACTTCCCATTTTAAGGAATAAATTGGAAGTGATGGAGACGCTGGCCCAAGCACTGCTTTGACTGCTGGAAATGGCAAGTTCTGACCAACGTTTATACAATATATCAGGAGTCTTTATACCCACACACGGAGGGTTTTGTTTGGCCTACATAAAGTTTAAAAAAATCAGTTAACACTTAAAAATTGGGGTATTCTTATATGGACTTATGGATGTCATTTTCTTATATGGACTTATGAATGTCATCACCTTCTCTTGAAAATTTTGCAGATCTGGCAGTGGTGGATTCCTTCTCACACAGCCACCGTCTGCTAGAGCTCCAACGTCGGAGCTGCTCCCAGGCTCCCAGGCTCAGCCCTGCCACCTCATCACGTCCCTATCTGCACTCAGGGCGTCTGAGCTCAGGACCCAGAGATACATCACTCCTGGGCTCTGAAGGAGTGTTTTCTGTAGCAACAAGAAGACAGATGGCAAACACAAAGAGAAAACTCCATTTTCTGTTGCAAATACTCTGTTTATTAATTTTATTATATTATCTTTGAACACCCTTTATTTCCCATGATGAGAAGGGATTGGAGTATCTTAATAAATCACGTGTTTGTGTATTAATTCCCATCTCTACGAATGGTATCAGGGCACACAAAATGATAGAACACCTAAAATGATTAAACCCCCAGATAGGAATTTAACTAAATGTATCATAAGCTTTTGAAAACTAGAATGTGTACCTTAGAAATATTTTAAGCCCATAATAAAAATTACCTGTGTCTTCAAATGTTCATACGTGAACTTACGTTTCTCAAAAGGTTAATGATTATTTCATCATGAACTTAACTGTTTATTCTGACTTATATATTTCTATGAATGATTATTTTAACACATTTATTAAGTGTTTGTTTTTTTTAATTTTTAAAGCACTGTCAGGTGTTTTCAGTGTTCAGAAATGGAAAAGGTTAGATGTTAGCCACGAAGGAGTCTGCATATAAAGGGGGGAAGAGCTGGACAGGTGCACAAATGATGTGAAACCAAGGGTGAAGGTGGCTGAGGAGTAAGAGCTCTGTGGAGCCGCTGGCTTGACCGTGTGGAATGTCTCGGCTGGGTGAAGACACCACTGTCCAGAGAGCATACTCTCCTGTAATGGCCAGCTACACTTCAAAACGGCTAAAATAACCCAAAGTCATTGCTGTTTTATAGAAGTGATTTTAATCTTAAAGGACAAAGATGCTTCCTTTTGAATGTGTGGTATCAGAGGAGCCTTGTGTCTGTTTGTTGTAGGCTTTTCATCCCAGAAGGAACACGGCGTAGAGCTCTCCCCACTCTGGCCAGCTGTGCCCTTAGTTTTGTAAGCATCCCCTCTCATCTGCTCACCCCAGAGCATCCCAGGCATGGAGGACCCTTGGCCTTTCCTGCCCTGCTGGCCCACGCCAGCGAGACAGGGAACATCACAAAGGCAGATCGAAGTGAGCACCTGGAAGAAAAACTCATTCCATCCCAAATGCATGATCAAACCACTTTAACATCACAGAATTTCTATCCTCCTAAGATATGGGTTCATTTATTCCCTGGGAATGAATTCAGAAAATAAAAACTTCAGCTTGTGATGATAAGTATGATTTAGCAAATTGCCTCTGAATAGTGTGAAAGAGCATTTCTTTCCCCAAATCACACAATTTGGTTCTCGACCATAAACACTTGATGTGTTTGACTGACTGGTAAACACGAATGTGATATTTAGTTAGTATTTTCATTACAAGACGTCATTAAGGTTGGCATCTTTATTTCAAAAAAGGCACATTTTAATAATAAAATTCCAAGGTACATTTAAAATAATCATTTAATAATAAAATATTAATTATTGAAAATAATTAATATTTTAATAATAAAATTTGAATAATGAAAACAAAAACAAAGATGTTACGAAATGTAAATATGGAGGAAAGCTTCCCAGATAAAATAATTACAAGCACTAAATAAAAAATACTCATACGTTAAAATTACACGAGGTGTATTATTACAAAAACTAATTTTCATTGTATTCTGCATAACATTTGTCGTTCACAAGTGAAGGAAGTGGGTAAGAACCTACACAGAGAGGAGAGAGAAGAGGCAGTGATATAACTGCCTGAGATTTCTCAGGACAGGACAGAGATTTCAACCTCACCCTGTGACACTCAAAAGCCTTCACAATTAATCAGGACAACCCACCACCTCCACATAATGAAAAAAAATTATAAATAATCTATTGGGGGGGGGGAAATGAGCAGTTTCAGCAATAAGAAGAAAATAGTAATAGAAAAAAATATAATTTGCACTAGATCAAAATCATGAAGTTGTCTCAAACTCAGGTATAAAATGGAAAATAAGCAATTTTTTAAAAGACTGTATTTTAAACGTATCAAAGGAATATTTTAAAGTCTGGGGCCATTTGAAATGTAGACTCTGTTTGGATTCTAGAATCAAAAACTCTTGCTTGATTTCAAGCCAAGATGGAGAGCATTATATTCTCAATATGATCAGTTTTCTCTGAACAGGAAAACGTGTAGGTCAGTTCCGTAGCAAGAAGAAGCCTCCTGGATCAGGGCCGGGAGAACCGACTCGTGGTCCTGATTTGTTCATTATCTCCATTTAGGTTGAACTTAGCCCTTTGCCACTGGAGACTTCTGGGCAGTGAAATGGGGAGAGGGAATTCAGCGGCGCCGGTCCCCTGAGCTGGGCTCACGGCCAGGGGTCTCAGGGACCACCCAGAATGGGTGCTACCTGGCTGTTTTACACATCAAATCCTATTCCAAGCGTGAGCTTTGCTCCTAGATACATCTTGACCACCTCTGCTCTAGAAGATGCAGAACGTCCTGTCCTGACATAACGCACTACACACTCCAACTCTTGTCTTTCCAGTAACTGAACGTTCACAGAGGTCGTTATGGTTCCTTGACCAGTGACAAGGTGGGGACAGCCGGGCTGAGTTCCAGGCCATTTTCTCCTGTAAAACCCACTCCCTAGAAGCAAATGCGCACATGCCGGTTTCTCTAAAAGTACGATTTTACAGATAATTTCTGTAACCTTATGGATGCAAAGAAATTTTGTTGTTTTTTGGTGACTATGTAGAAAGGACAGAATGGGAGAGGTGTGACTTAATGTGCCCTTCGTTTAAAAGCTTTCAAAGTAACTTGATCCTTCCAAAAATACATACTTGTTTTTTTAAACGTGAAATTTGTTTCAACCACAGAAATTTATGAACATCGTAAGATTTTTAGAGAGAATTTTTTATTCTCACTGGGTATAAGAGTAATAAAATAACGAGGGGGTGAAATTTATAGTAAAATTTATAGTAAAACTATCAGGTCCCTGAAGGCAAAGGTTGTGTTTTCCATCCCTGTAACTTTCATGATCTTATTTATGTTAGAAGTTCCAACCCATAGATGTTGTTTAGTTACTGAATCCTGATAACAGTTATCTATATGGCTAGAAGAACGGAGCCACAAAAGAGGCATAACGTACATAATATAACTCATGGAAAACTGTTTTTGTTTAAAAAGTTCTCATTTTATATATTTGCATATATTTATTTATTTATTACGAAAGTTACATATATGCTTTATTTTAATCGTAAACAAACAGTGACTGCGTTTTGTTTGTTTGTTTTTGCTGTACGCGGGCCTCTGCACTGCTGTGGCCTCTCTCGTTGTGGAGCACAGGCTCCAGACATTAAGGCTCAGCGGCCATGGCTCACGGGCCCAGCCGCTCCGCGGCATGTGGGATCTTCCCGGACCAGGGCACGAACCCACGTCCCCTGCATCGGCAGGCAGACTCTCAACCACTGCGCCACCAGCGAAGCCCAGTGACTGTGTTTTTAAAATAGCTCGAGACTTTCCAGGACTGACTGGCCACCCCCTAGTCCAGGTGTAGGAGTTTGTAGCCCCGCCACTCCCTGGACCAGCCTTCGCGACCCTAGTGACCTTGGTGCACCCAGGGACTCCGCCCCTCCCCAGGCCTCCACAGGAGAAGCAGCCAGGGGACCACGCCCCAAACCTCCCAGACAGCCATGCAATGTCACTCCCTCTCAGGAGCTCTAACTAGAGATTATCGTACTAAGCGAAGTAAGTCAGACAGAAAAAGACAGATACCATATGGCGCCACTTATAGGTGGAATCTAAAATACGACAGGGCTTCCCTGGTGGCGCAGTGGTTGAGAGTCCGCCTGCCGATGCAGGGGACGCGGGTTCGTGCCCCGATCCAGGGAAGATCCCACATGCCGCAGAGCGGCTGGGCCCGTGAGCCATGGCCACTGAGCCTGCGCGTCCGGAGCCTGTGCTCCGCAACGGGAGAGGCCACAACAGTGAGAGGCCTGCGTACCGCAAAATAAATAAATAAACAATAAAATACGGCGGAAATCAACGTATCTACGAAACAGAAAGAGACTCACAGACGTAGTGAACAGACTTGTGGTTGCCAAGTGGGGGTGAGGGAGGGAAGGCCTGGGGCTTTGGGGATAGCAGATGTAAACTAGTATATAGAGGATGGATAAACAACAAGGTCCTACTGTACAGCACAGGGAACTATATTCAATGGGATAAACCGTCATGGAGAAGAATACGAAGAAAAGAACACACACATGTGTAGAACTGAATCACTTTGCTGTACAGCAGTAATGGACACAGCATTGTAAATCAACTATACTTCAATTAAAAAAAGAGAGAAAGAAACACAGAGGTGACACCTTAAACAACCGAACATGGAAATAGGCAAAGGGCCCCCGAGAGCAGCCCCAAGGAGCCTCTTGGCCAGTGTGCCTGGTGAGGAGGGGTCCTTACAAAACAGAGACTCATGCGGCGGGAACCGGTAAGGGAAGAGGGGGAGAGGGTGGGGAGGAGAGGCCGTGCCTTGCACTCCATCTGGTGACTTAATGAGCACCTATTTCCTGCTGTATTGTGGGAGTTTCCCGACAAGTTCAGACTGACGGTGAGCCCACGGTGTAGCGCATTGCTGCCTGGCAGTGAAGAGCTGACATCAGCAGGTGCAGGGGATCTGGATGACGTGTGCCATGCCCACGTCACAGGGAGTAGGCTCTGGGCTGTGGCTGGGAGTCCTGAGTCCGGGACGCCTTCCCTGCAGACGTGACTTTGGAGCACAGAGCTGAAAAAGGGAGGGGGACACAGGGCCCAGCTGGGGGAGCAGCGTCCCTGGCTGGGGAGCACAGCACCTGAAGGAAGGAAGATGGGGGGGCGGAAGCCAGGCTGTGTGGTTGAGGCAGCACGCGCAGAGGGCTAGAGGAGCCGGGGACTCCAGGGAGTGCGCCCAGCAGACGGGCAGCCACCCAGCCCGGGAAGTGGGGATGGCCAGGGAGCCCGCCTGCACCCTGGCCCCGTGGTACCCTGTTCCCACGCTGACAGCAGAGTCTCCATGAAACCCCACTGCACAGCCCTGTGCTGCCACAGTTCTTTATCTGCAGGTAGAAGCAATAAATTGGTCAGGATGAAGGAAGCTGAGCATGACAGTGTGGAACGGCACGAGGTGAAAGTGACCAAGGTGACATTCAGCGTGCCGGTTCTGGGCACACCCTTAACTCTTCAAGACTTGGCCCAACAAGGACATCCTAACTTCATAATACAGACTTTTGCATACATCAGGTGTAACCCAAAGTGCACACACTAACCAAATTCAGGAAAGCACTGTCTGTCCCTCAGCAGAGGATCAAAATTATATGCCTTCCCAATAGTTAAGTATTAACTAGGTTTTATAGATGCAGAAGAAGTCCTCCCAAATCACCATCACTCACACTTCCAGGATCCTGTGGTCATGGCGGGCATCCTCCCCAGCGTCATCCTCGCGGGGAAGCATGAAGGATCGTACAATTCTTTGCTCTAGAAACCTTTCCCAGGAACGTTGAGTCGGCAGGTGCAGAAGGCTTGGCCACCTTCCCTCCTCTGTCTCCTGCTGGGTTTCCCTCTCGACTTTGGAATTTTCACCTGGGGATACATCACTGGGCTGTGTTTGTCACCATGATCTGGGCTTCTGGCTCTGGAATCACATGTTACTTTGTTTATCAGGACTCCGGAGGTACTCTTCAGTGTTATTTACTTGTATCTGAAAAGGAACACCCATTATTTCTAAATACCAAAAAAGGAAATCACGCATAAAATTAAAATAATTTTTCCAACGCCAGCTAAGTGAGGTTTCTTTCACACGAAACTTGGGGAATACGTGTGAGACAATGAGTCATTTTCCGTACTTGCAGATCAGGCTGTTCATTTATAATAATTCGTCATCCCAAATCCCCCCACAGTTTGCTAGGAAATGTGTTACAGCAACAAATAGATTCCACTGAGTTCGAGTTGTTATTTGGCAGTAAGAGCCCCTACATAAGTGGTATTTTCAGAATTTTCTGGGCGACTCCGGCATGACGTCCTGTCTTTATAGATTGCCCACTTTTGCAGTTTCTTGGTTATACACAGAGACATAGTGTGCCTTTGCTGTAATTATGCTTCCTTAAAACACAGAAATGAAAACATCCTATGACATTTTCTGAGAGGTATTTTCCACAAAATTTTCTGGTTTCTTTTGCCAATATTTGTGGATCAGCTCATCCATTTCTGATGACGTGATCTCACAAACAGGTGATAAAACATTCTCTAACTCCTTCCCCTCCCCCCAAAATAAAACAACAAAGAAAATAACTCCCATCCCATGACACGACCTATGCAAGAAACTAACCGGAGGGTGTGGACAGCACACACACACGGCTGTGACTTTCCTGGTGTAAATACCAATCTGATCAGAATATCGTATATTATCGGATTTCTAATTTTCTGTGAAAAGACCAGGCTATGTCGAGCAGCCTTTAGCAAGCTGTCACAGATGAGACCAATGAGCACATCCCGACTTCACACACGGTTGCCAAGGATACGCTGCCGAGGGACCAGGGTCAGGAGTCAAACTGACCAATATTGAGTAAATTGCATTGGTTCGAATGATTCCCCCTGAGCTAGTCATGATACGGCATATAGCTAGGTCTGCAGACAGAGAAATACTCCGCGGGAAGATCGGCAGAGAGCTGCCTCGGCGATCGGTACCCGTGTGTGGGCTTGTGTGGTTTGTGTGTGTGTGTGTGAGACATACAAGTACACACACGGAGGCTAACAGGACAGAATGAGTCTATAGAACAGCAACAAGGGTTTGTATCTGTCTCCACATCTTTTTAGCTGAAACTAAATCGGCACCGTTGCACCAAGCTGTGCAAAAGGGACTCCATACACGTGTTACTGGAAAACATGTTTTGCTGTATTTTTTCTTTTTTGATTTTTACCACCATGCTATCGTGTTTTCTCCTCAAAACACAGCGTGATTTTCAGAGTATAAGAAAACTGGAGAAATATTTTATATATATATATGTACATGCACACATAGAATCTTCAGGGTTATTTTATGTAATAGCCTTTACAAACTGTCTCAAATACATGACAATTAAAAAGGGAATTATCAGGGACTTCCCTGGTGGTCCAGTGGTTAAGGCTCTGTGATTCCAATGCAGGGGGCCCCGGTTCTATCCCTGGTCAGGAAACTAAGACCACATGCCACGTGGCACAGCCAAAAAGAGTTTTTTAAATGTGAAATTTTGAAAAAAAAAGTGGATTATCAGATTTCAGAAGCAACGTAAGGCTTAGAAACGAAAGATTAAGGGGTTCAGTGGTAGTCTTCTTTAAAAACATTCTTCTCACCGTTGAAATTTATACTTTTCCGAAAGTAATCAATGCTTCCATCCCCACTGTAGCCTTTCCATTGTTAAGTTGGCTCTGGTTCTCCAGGACTTAACTTCTTTTCTTCTCTTTGCTCCATCATCACTGGGTCTTTTCACATTGATGGTCATGGTTCCATTATAACTTAGGAATTAAAAATCACACATTTGAATAACTAACAGTAAAAAAAAAAAAAAAAAGTAAGTGGAATGGCAAGAGATGGAAAGCATGCTGTCCTGGTCCTATAACTCAGAGGAAGATGGATGAAAACGAACTCCCCGAAGTTTCCCAGCCTGGACCAAGTCCACCAGGACCCCTGTGCTCACCTGGACCCTTCCTTACAGGGCTGGCCACCAACATAAAAGGTACGCTCAATCTTCCCACCTACACCTGTTACCGTGAGTACATCGCCAAACTCAAGTGGAAAGAAGAGGCTGCTATTGATAATTGCCCAAAAAATTGACTTTGCTTTTCTTTAGGTTAAAAGCAACATGGTTAAAAATTTAGGATTCTACTAACTTTAATTCCACGTTGAGCAAAGAGGTCATGGAAAACAGACCAAACAGAAATAAAAGGTCAATTCTGATGGATCTCTTCTCTTCCCATTTAAATGCCATTTAAGACAACTTGGAAATACTATAAAAAAGCAGATAGATAATCTCAAAGAAAATGGGCTTCCTCCTCTTTCATCATCCTTCTCACAAATGTGGGTGCTCCTGAAATGACTTGAATCACACTTTCTGTACCTTGTTAACACTGACACCTGTGGCTTAAAGAATGTTCTCTCCTGTCTTTATTATGACATACATGTGGGGTGTGTTTGTGTATGAATAAAAAGAGGCAGCATGACAGAACATTCTACAGTATTTTGATATGTATCTAAGCGAGTGGCTCATACTACACAGTTTATTTCTTTAAAAATTTCTCTGGTCCCATTTTTAAGTTGGAAAGCTGTCAAAATTGGCTGCTTTAGAAAAAAGAGGAGAGTGTCGATATTTATACTTTAATGAATCGGGTTTAATGCTCTTTCTAAATCTGAAGAAAAGAAACAAACATGGCAAGGGCATTTCTAGATAGATGGTTGAGAAAAGAATCATTGTAAGTCTGAAGTAGTACCTTTATAAAAATGCTGAGTTTTGTCTCCGTTCAATTGGGATACTGACCAGAGGAAGGCTGGAGACAAGATAATTAAGTTTCCTTTACTAATTTAGTTCTTTGTAGCATCTCCCGGCAATCTTTTTTAAGTGCCTACCCCCGAGTTGTGTCACCTTTTATGTTGGACTGTCTGCCAAGGTGAGAGATGCTATCCTGGGAATCCTCAGTGAAGGGCCCCTTCCACTGCCTCCTGAAAGGGTGCTGCTGAGATATGTTTTATTTCACACATGTCCTGCAATCTACACTAATTACACTGTGATTTCAGGATTGGTTTCAATAGAGCAGTGATTTATGAAGAAGATGCTAGAGAAAGTCTATAGCAAATAATAGAAAGGAAAATTAATAAATCACAGCTCTTTTCACATGGCGAGAGAAAATTCTTTGTAAGGTGAACTATTTAAAACACAATTAGCTCCTTCACGCCTTGGCAACAGGAAATACTGTCTAGAGCGGCAGTGAGCTCACTGCTCACTCGAGACTGAAGCTGACAAGAGAGCGTGCAGCCTGCACTGGCTCCTCTACAAGGTGCTGCAGCTTCCGTCCTGCTCACCTTGCTTCCACGGACCCCGCCCCCATGTGCGCCCTCTTGCTCGCAAAGATGAGCTTCCTGCAGTGGACCTTGACCTTTCATATTGAAGGATATCCAGGAGCAAGGGAGAGCGGGGACTGAAGGATGCCTTGGACGCACCCTTTCGGAAATGAAGGCATCTAATAGTATTTTTAAAAGTCTTTGGGGAAAATATCTTGTAGGTAAATATTTTGACCCTGGAAATGCTTTACTCCGATGACCTTCTCTCTTGGGCTTCTGCACCACCTGGTCATTCCCTGTTGCCACTACGGTCTCCCCCGGGAGTTACCTTTTCTTCGTCTGCACCTTCTTGGTGAGCGGTATCACCCAGCCTCAGGCTCTGACCCAGATCTACAGCCCAGCAAGCCCAGATCGGTGCTGCCAGCCCTGACCTTGTCCTCAGAGGGAAAGGAAACAAAAATGTTCAGCGTTTTTGTTGAGGAGGTAATGGCACCCTGCACACCTTTCTTGGGGCTGCACCCATGCAAACGTCCCCCTCATCTACTCCCCAGCAGCCCCGACTTCTCACACCCCCGGAAGCCCTTCTCCAAGGGTCATTGCATTCCTGTCTCTATCTTACATGTTGGTCTAAGTCACTGGCCATTTCCAGGCTTCCTGAGCTTTCTCCAAAAAAAAATAATAATAATGATAGAGACGGGAAGATTAGGAACGTGCAATGTAGATTCAGTATTTCAGTGTTCCTTACTGCCTGCAAGACCACTCCATCTGGATAGCCGTCTAAAGGCTGAGGCTCTGAAACATGTCCCCAACAAATTTTAATTTCTACTAAACAAACCATCATAGAAAAATGAAACTTTTCTCTGTAAAATATTTATCATATTATGATAATGAAAATTACAAATAACTTAAAATCTCCAAGAATAAATAGCTAAAAATTATAGTAAACAGATATTATGGAATATTATGAGATTATATATATGTATGATTTAAATTTCTACAAAGAAAATTTATTTATACAACACAAGTTTATTCGGTCCCTTCTAGCTGTCAACTGTTGTGTTAGTTCCTACATAGAAAATTATGTCTGCCACTAACAATTATACAATATTTAATAATGAATGTATTAGAAATGGTAAAACCAGTGGTTATTTCTTAGAAGCTATCATTATGCTTTATGGTCACTTTTAATTCCTTGTTTCTGCTTTGTTATAAATTGCAGATCATTTAAAATGAAACCAGAAAAAAATCTGAAACTCATGTGTACGTCCCTCGAAAGCATCCCTAATCCGATTCTCTTCCCCTCTTTATTACTGGTTAATGGCTTATCAATAAGAATATTGAGTCTGTCTCCTTTCCCTTCATTGAAATTTGTTCTAAGTGGTCCCTGAATTACGTCTGCTCCTTTTTGAAACCTCCCTAGCTGCCCTAAGCATCACCTAGACCTGCATCTCTGTACAATTGCAGTCACTCGTCAACCGGTTCTCCTGTTTCCAGCTCCCCTCACCTCAAGTCCACCCGTTACATCACTGCTACCTAATCCTTCCACGCGGAGGAGTGCCCCCCATCCTCTGCCTGGGAACCCTGGGGCTTCTTTCTTGTCTACAGAATGTAGTTTACAGGCCTCCCAGGACCTCCAAACAATTCCCCACTTCTCTGCATTATCCTACTTGTATTTCTTTAGTGCCCGCAGCTTGAGTGGTTTCCTCTGACGTCTGTCACAGCACACAACTCTCTTGTCTAAAAGTTCACTCTCCCCATCAAGTCACCCATAACCTTTCACATGAGGTTAAGTCAGCTTTGTTTCTACCTCCGTCGTCAGGTACATCATCACCGCAGCTCAGGAACAAGCACACGTGACATCTCTTTTACTTAGTTGTCAACTCGTAAGGTTTGTGCTTCTGCTCTAGCTTCACGTCACGGGTGTCCTAGGATGGACTCAAGGGTGGGTTATCAGTGACGGGTGTCTTTCTTCTCCCTCTTCAGACCCCCGCCCTCGCTTGCCCACCCACCTTGTGCCCACAGAGGCTGACCGCATGGGCTCCATTCAAGGTGTCACTGGTTCTCCAGCGGGGGTCAGCAGATGGAGACCCCAGGGGCGGGGGTGTCCCTCAGCTCCCTTCTGGGGGGAGCAAGGCAGCTGAACCCACCACTGAAAACCACGGCCCCTGAAGAGGGAGCATCTCCCCACTACTCTCCATGCGGGTCTCAGGAGCGCTTCCTTTACTTGACTCTCAGTCCTAGAAGCTCTCCCTGCACCCCTCCTGTAAACCTGGCCTCCAAGTAGCATCCCGGGCCCTTCCCACCGGCCCATTCCTGTGAGTGGCCCCAAACTGTCCTATTTGATGAGCCACGTGTTTCCAGCAGGAACCACAACTTATAAAGTTCCGGCGCGTTCTAAGAGGTGGTCCATTCTGCTGGTCGGGGAGGGGCGTGGTGGACAGTGGGTGAGGGGTATAAGGAAGGACTCGGAGGGCAGGGCGTTGGCAGGCACGCTTCGGATGGGTATTTTTAGAAGGTGTCATCATCACTTTAACTGAAAGACTCTGGATTGCCAGGGTGTCATATATATCGATATTCAAATATAAAGGCAAGAATTCCAGTCTTCCATAGATCAATAGTAATTATTTTAGGATAGTCGGACACATTGATTTATCCGCATCTCTGACCCCTTCCGCTAACGCAAGTGAGCAGGCGCTGGACGCTGGCTTCTCACAACACGCAGGGCCTTTCTTTACGAGCTTGGTGCGGTCCAGCCGCGGCCGGTGCCTGACCACTTGCCCTCAGCCTCTGTTCATTGAGGTGTAGGGTTTGATCTCCTCACTGTTACTCACGGCCACCCTGGTGAACACAGGAGGGAGGATGTAGGCACGACAGTTTATTTAATTGAACAGAATTCATAACATAGGACACAGAGCCGCCTACTCTGTTATCTGTTCATGTATAAAATCTGTTGCCACTTAGAATAATTGTTCAGGAGTCTTCCAGAACTGTGAGACTAACACTTAGTGGGAGCTCTGAAGGAGGGACAGAGACGTCTGTGTATGTGGCTGTCACAATGGTAGAACTGGGTTCATGTAACCCGAAGAGGAAGCCATTTGCTTCATAAAAGTTGAATTCATTGAGCATAATTTATTCCATATTGATAGAGATCGGTGTCCAGTAAAAGACAGATCCAGACTCAGCAAGGAGAACCTGTTTGGAAGGATTACTGCCAGGGGAGTGAAGGGACGATGCCCATGGGGGCGGCTGTGGCAGAGGTCCCCGCCTCTGCGACTGTTCTGACCATGAGGTCTCCTAGCATCTTAAGGGTCAGTTGAAGGGTCTTCTCGTCCAGGGAGGACAGAGAAGGCTGGGGGCCCGGGCGTGGCGAGGGTAGATGTGCAGGAGTGGCTGGAGGGCAAAAGGAGCCCCGAGACTGTTTCGTGCGGAGGCCAGTCCATCCTCAGGAGGGGTCGTCTGCTGGCTCAGGGTCTGGGGGAGGACTTGATAAATCAGGGGGGACCAGTGGTTCAGTGTATCATTGATGAGGCACAGAATGGGACTTCAGAGGGCCTGTAATTAACCCGCTCATCCAAACCTAAGGCAGAATTTTGTTGTCCTTTCTCTCAACTATGAGAGCTGATATTTTCAGAATAGATAATGGAGAAATATAATGAGATGCCCTTTTTTCTTAAAATTATTTGGGTCGTAATCCAGTTAGAGAAAAAGAATGTCCGTTAGAGGCTCCAACTCATTTTGAGACACTAACTTTGGGATCCGGCAGATCTGAGTTTGCATTTCTGCCAAACCCGAGGAGCCGTGTGGCCGCGGCTGGGTGGCTTCCCTTCGTGCGTCTATTTCCTCATCTGTAAAATGGGAATAATTATAGCCACTGTCCCGGAGAGCCGCTGGAAAGCTGAAATGAGATTGTTTCTGAAAAACATCGTCACAGCGTCTGGTTTACACTTAGAAGCGTTCAATACGCGGAAACTCTCGCCGTGATTAATAACAACAATGGTAATAAAATTGCAATGTTCCTTCCACCATCCCCCTGCAAAGACAAGAAAGCACGACATTTAAATATTAACTAAATAAAATAAATATATACTACACAGCTAAATAAAATAGTATACAAACATGATATCATCAGTGCAAGGTAAGTCACTCGAAAGATCTCGACCTTTTCTTTCTTAGGGTTATGCTTTGAGATTGAATGGTTATAATTGTTAAGATCACTCCAATCCCTCAGGTCACATATCTTCTTGTTACATGTTCTCCCAGGACAGTATTTTCAAGAACACGTTGAAACCAAAGCAAAACAAAGGGAACCATAAATAAAAATAATACAACATAAGGTTTTTCCATATACTATCAGTTTCTAACTTTAGTGAGGAAACACCACATTCAGGTTGAAAAGTCAGTTAGGTACACTTCTACTCCTATTGCCAGTAGAAACGAATCATTGGAAAGGGTAGAAAACTCAAGATGCAAAGGCGTTTTCCTCGTTAGACGTGCACTGGCTCTTCCGTACAGTACAGCGCTACCACTGTAACTGTATCCTTATTACAGGAGGTGATGAAGCCTTAATTTGGGGAAAATTTAAAGACTATGGTATTTTATGGGTATAACTTTCCAAAATGATTGCTGAGGAAGCTATTAAATGGATAATTCATCAGAACAATAGAATATGGAAACGGTGGGATTAAAAGTAACACTTGTCCCTAAAAACGATCTCCCCCATTTTCACACTTGCTGGTGTTCCCTTTCCCCAGTTAAAGATTTTCTTTCTCCCTTCCCCTACATGTGTGCTGTCTCAAGACCTCACGTCTTTCTACATGCTGTGCTCTCTTAACTAAGCGCCTTTCACTTTGTCCAGCTAGTGAAGCTGCCCGCCACTTCTTTGAGAAGCTGACCTCGCCTTCCAGCCAGACGGACGTCTTAGATGGCCGACCCTGCCCTGGAACAGGCAGCACTTCTCTGTTTTTGTCGACCGTGGTGGAGTCCCACCACAGTCCCAGCATGTGGCTCCCACGTTCTGGGTGAGGAACTCCGTAAAGAGAGAGGCTCATCTTGTCTCTGTTGCTAGAGGACTTAACATCATGCCCAGCGAATGGCAGGAACTCTGTCCGTGTCTGTAGTAGTGCATTTATTTCAATGTTTTGATGGTAAAAAGTCCAATTCTAGACTGTAAGTCAAAGGTCAAAACTAGAGGACACAGTATCCCTATGTGACGAGGAGCTTTATTCTCTTAGGAGCATCTTCAGAGGAAACGGTTGTGGGCAAGGACGGACCACTGCCGGCCGCCACGTGGGACGAGGTGGTGGGCTTCTGGGGAGCAGAGCTTCGGCAACTGGAGCCAGGTCTGGGCAGGCGAAGGTCCGGGATGAACGTCCCTCTTCCTACCTGGACGTGTATGCCATCCCCAAGACCGTGGGACCACCTGGAGGTCTTTTCCATGCGATTTGGTGATAATAGAATGAGGGGGGCATGATGTTTCCCGTGATGAACGTAAGGAGACTGAAGCGGAAACAGGGAAGAGTGTGTTCCACGAGGTCAGAGACAAACGCAATTGAGAAAGTGGGGCAGACAGCCTTGGAGACTCAGAGGTGGAGAAAACATGGGGCGCATGTCTATGAGATCATTAGTACTTAATACAGCGCTTTTTTTTAATGGGGTAAATGGGTGGAGACGACCATGGTCACCATGTTCACGCTGGCTACGAGAAGCACACGTCCTCAAAATCATGGTACAGGTACCTTACATAAAAAGAAAACAGGTTTCCCACCTTGCGAAAAGGGAGCATTCATAACACCATGACTACTTTTAGAAAACAGAGGGAGATTTAACATGTCAAAAAATAAGAAGGTGAAAATCAAAGGAGAGGATCCTACCATAGTTCTCTTAATTTTACTCCCTGGGGCTAAAGCCTGTGTGCTGTGCATTGGAGAATCTGGAGTAACAGGGCCATGGTTGTAAATCTATAAACTGAGAGAACTCCTCTCCAATAGCTTGTCCTTGTTTATTGAGTCTGAATCACTTACTATAAAAGTTGACCTGGGACATGCGACCACTCCATTTCCCTGTGGCCGTGTGCCTGGGGTCCTCCCCGTTTCTCCATGTGACCCATCAGGGTGGGACCAGGGGACTCTGGCCTCTTGCAGACCCAGCCTGGATTCTATTTTTAGTTTCTAATCCTTTAAGACTCTTTCCTAGGGCTCAGTCCGCATCCACTAGCTTTGAAATACCTAAATTCACTTCCTTTGCAATGCACAGATGTAAGATGGGTTGTTGGTACCATAATACCCGAAATCAACAAGTTATCATTCATGGCCACTGCTCCAATTTTTCTATGTCTAGAGGGCTTCATCAGTACATTCACGTTATTTCAATATTCCTTAATGATTCACTTACAAGGATCTGTTTCTAAAGAAGAAAACCCTCTTCCAATGAGCACCTCGGAGTGTGATTTCCCCGAGAGACCACTTGACAGTCTCCACTCATAGCCCAGCCTGAAGATGGAAACTTGGAAGTTGACACCATCTAACCAAGGATGTGTGAGAAATAGCAATTAAAACGTGGCTGGATCTTTTCTTTATGTGGTTATGTAAATCGGTGCTAATTTTCTTAGCAAAAAGAGATCGTACAGCAGGGTGACCGAGGGATGCCTCAGCATCAAACACAATGAATACCTGCTTTAAAAAAAACGTCAAAATGTGGATGTGCCTCCAATCATTTAAAAAATAGAAGGTGATAAGTTGAAAATGTCAGGTAATTGGCAGACAGATAGAAAGTTAAACTGTGTCCTCAGTGAAGAAAATTAACCAGCGGCTGCCAGCAGGGACCCCAAGGTCATGTGAATGCCAGAAACAAGCACAGCCCAATCATTCAGAAGGTTCTGCGCTGAAACCCCCTCCCCGGCCATTCCCAGATCTCTCAGGAACTGCCCTGAACCACTGCCAACATGTGTTCATTTCTAAAAATTACATAGATTGTGATTTATTACCCATCACACTACAAAAATCCACTGTGAATTAAATCAGCCTTTGTTTAAATTGCTCCTCAGCAATACATATCATATCATCATAAATGACATTGAAGTTATAATCGCAGTCACCGGCCTCAGCCACTGATAAGCCTCCACCGCAGGACGATCAATACTTACTATTCATTTTTGAAATTATCTTCACATTGATCCCTGAACAAGCACCATCAACACAGAGGCCCAGTGTCTTTAATACAATAATTATATAAAGGTTTACAGGCTCATCCTCCCAGCCAATAAAAGCTGTCAGCTGGCCTGGACAGTTACAATCCCATAATCCGTCAAAACCCCGTTCTCTGACCTGTGGGCTTCTGGGTTTTCGGGGACCTCGATAAACAGGCTGGGCCAGGGGACCACGGCCCGCAGACTGGGAGACAAGGGCTGCAGATGCGTATGACCGATTAGCGAAAAATCCTCCCAGTAGCCCGCGTCCCTTTTTTTTTAATGATAGGAACAATGAAGAGTCATCTATTCATTTATTTGCTAATTGTGATTCACTGAGAAAGAACGCAGCCAGCCACTTCTCTGCTTTTATTTTTTGGTCTTTCATTTATCAGGTTTGACTTTGTACCAGATGATATACAGTAATGAAGTAAGCTTGCAGAGCTCACAGCTGAGACTTGTACCTTAGCCGGGAACAAGGGAGGTCTGCGATCAGAGAAGAGGGGGCCGATCGATGGACGTGCACATGGTCTCAGAGCTCACACACACACACACGCATGCACACACACACAGAGGCAGACGGAGGCACACACACACACAGGCAGATAGACACACACACAAGCAGACAGAGACACACACAGATACGTATACACAGAGATACACATATGCTCAGACACACACACAGACACACCACTGACACACACACACCCAGAGAGACACACACACACTAACACACACAAGCAGGGAGAGACACACACACTCATACACACACAGGCAAACAGAGACATACACATGGGCACACACACACACAAATACAAAGACACATACAGATATAAACACATACAGATATAAACACACAGAGAGACATGCATACTCAGACACATACACAGACACACATAGATACACCCACTGACACACACACACACAGACACACACATACACACAGAATTAGAGTAAAAGGGTTTCCAGTCAAGTTTGAATGGCATTATAATTTTATTAAAGAAATTGTGCAACTTTTCTGTACGTGTGTCTGTACTGTCATTGATACATAACAAAGTCATTTACTGAATCTGTTTAATGTGCCCTTAGGTTTAACCTTGCTTAGGGAAATAGACTGAAAAAAGTTAACAGAATACACCATGAATTTTCCATTAATTTTTAACTGTGTTCAATCATGATCTGAAAAATGCATTTGTGTTGTCAGTGGATGAGGGCAGGGTGGCTGGGGAGTGTGAATTCCAGAGAATTCTTCCAGAGTGAAGCTGTGGAAGGAGCCTCCCCTGGGAGTGGGGCAGGGAGGGGACTCCTTTACGAGCAGAGGCCCTGGGAGCCGAGGGGGCTGCAGGGAGACTGCTGCGTCCTCCGTGGGCTGGGGGCTCGGGGGCTAACGCTGCCCTCCTCCAAAGGCTGGTCTCCAGTTCTTGTCTAATTCCACCTTCCCCAAATCATTTGGTCAATTTTTTCAAGATGATGTAGATCTCAGTGATATATATAAAAAAAAAAGACAAATTACAGGCATTTTAGACTTTGGGAGAATTTGTTTATTATTTAAAGTTGTCAACATTAAAATATTCAGGAGAAACAGTCACCAGCACGGAGTGGTGTAATTTCAGCGTGTTTGGGTCACCACTGGGGTTGGACTAAGTGCTCATATTCTAGGAGAAGTCCAACAAGGTGTTAGGAAGCTTTTGGAAGACAATTTGAGGAAACTGAAGGTCGAGTTTCTCTGTTGGGGACCAGGACAAGAGCACGGCAGGGCTGCCTGTGGTGGCAAGGATGTGGAATCTGTCAGCTCCGTAGGGCTGCGATGAATGGGAAGGATTCTTTAGTATCAGGTTTGCAGAGTTGTCACAATTGGTGCTAGGTCTTGATATCATCTGATCCATTATTTTTTTATCTGTGTTTTGAAAAGCTGCATTGCACATTCATGAAGGACACTCAGAAGGGGAAGGAACATGGGCAAAGTAGGAGCCCTGCTCCCCAAACGCTCTGGGAAGCTCCATGAAACTAGGCTCCAGGAGGAGAGGTGCAGGGGAGCCCTCGGAGAGAAGTGGGGTGCTCAGAGCATCTGTCCTGGCAACCAGAGATGCAGGCGCCTGGGAGGGTTGCCGTCCATGGTCATTATCTCCTGGCTTGTGCACTGACTCTGGTGGAGGACCCCTCTCAGTGACCAACAGCAAACACCCATGCAAAGCAGAGAGGGAGTCGACAAAGCATCTGGCCAAACAGAGGCTCACTGGCAATGGACAGCGGCTTCCCATTTCCAACCAAGGAAAGCATCTCAGGAATGGTGCCCACAGACGCCTCCGATGCACCACTGAGGTTGCCCGTGGTGCTCGGGGCAGCCAACGTGGACACTGAGATTCTGGCACGAGTGCCTCGTACCCCTTCTTGCTCTTGCAGTGGGGGCTCTGGGCGGCAATATCTCACATGCTCCATCATCAAGGTGAGAAGGGACCTTCCTCTGGGGTAGAGGCACCAGGTAAAACCCTCAGGAAAGTCATCTGAGATGAAGACACCAGGGGTGAGTCAGGTTCCTTCACTACCATAAAGAAAGGGGGACGCTACCCTATCATTCCTTACAAGCACCCACCGATGATGAAAACGTGCTTCGAGGGACTTCCCTGGTGGCACAGTGATTAAGAATCCGCCTGCCAATGCAGGGGACATGGGTTCAATCCCTGGTCCGGGAAGATCCCACATGCTGCAGAGCAACAAAGCCCCCATGCACCACAACTACAGAGCCTGTGCTCTAGAGTCCACGAGCCATAACTACTGAGCTTGCGTGCCACAACTATTGAAGCCCACACACCTAGACCCCCTGCTCTGCAACAAGAGAAGCCACCTCAATGAGAAGCCCACACACCGCAACGAAGAGTAGCCCCCGCTTGCTGCAACTAGAGAAAGCCTGCACACAGCAATGAAGACCCAGCGCAGCTAAAATTAATTAATTAATTAATTAATTTAAAAAAAGAAAACGCGCCTCGAACACTTTAAGGGAAAATATATAATAATGCTACTGTAATATACAGAAGTTTTAAAGCACACGGAAATGCAGTAATTAGAAGCATTTTACACAGAAGGAAATTATGTGATTGTAGAGAGGACTGAGGTTCATATTGAAGACATAGATTAATTTTTAAAATTATCTCTCACAAAGCTCTGCTTGGAAGTGATTTTGCTACCTGGAGGTATGAAGACTTCCCCCAACCAGGTGTCGTCCACCTTTGCAGAAGAAGCTTCCAAGCATCCCTGAGCAGAAAACCCCGAATGGGTCACCAGAGGCAGATAACAGAGCTGCATCGCAGGACCCCAGAGGTTCTCTGCACATCCGAGCTTTCCCACTACATACCCCATTTCTCATAAACGCTGCTGATCTGGTCTTAGTCCATTCTGGCTGCTATAACAAGGTGCCACAGACAGGGTCGCTTGTAAACAACAACAATTGCTTCCTCACAGTTCCAGAGGCTGGAAGTCCCAGATACAGGTGCCAGCACAACCCGGGTCTGGTGAGAGCCCTCTCCCGGGCTGCAGATGGCTGACTTCACATTGTGTCCCTGAACGGTGGAAAGGTCTGGGGAGCTCTCTGGGGTCTCTTTTATGAGGGCACTAATCTCATCATGAGAGCCCCACCCTCATGGCCTCATCAGCTCCCAGAGCCGCCACTTCCTAACACCATCATACAGAGGGTTAGGATTTCAACCTAAGAATTTGGGGGGATGCACATGGTCCGTCTATTACAAGACCCTTCAGGGGTTTCCCAATTTCTTAGGATACTGAGCAAAATTCTCAACCAACGTGAAGACCTTCCCTGAGCCCTTCGTCACCCAGCATCTCACTTCCCTCGACTTCCCTCCTCTAGCAGATGCTCAGCCTGATTCCCTCCCCAAGGACATCCTGTCCCCGCTCAGACTCCTCTGTCTGGAAGCCCCTCACCCTTGTGCTCCCCACCCCATGTGCTCAGTGAGGCTCCATCTCAGAGTACAGGTCTGTCTGAAGGTTGTTCCCCCTGACACCCACCTCCTACTAAAGACCTCGTGCACGCATGTCCTTACCCTCAGTAGCACTTATCACAGTTGAAATTCACTGCTTGGGCTATGGTTAAATCAGCATCCACCTCCTTACTGGACTGTAAGCTCCCAGCAACAGAAGGAAGCTTCTTTTAGCTCTTTGAGTTGACAGTGTCATCCCTACAATGGGGCACAGTGACCTCAACCTGCTGACCCTTTACACGTCTTTGTTGAATGAATAACTGAGCAATTCAGCCCCAGGTCGTTTTGAGCACAGGGTCACACTCATACCCAGAGAGCCATGGTTCCTCAATCAAATAAAGAACTCTTTTGTGATTGTGATAAAAACACATAAGCCTTCTGCCATCTCAGTTTTTCCAGGTGTACAGTTCGGTAGTTTTAAGTGTATTCAGATTGGTGTGAAACAGATCTCCACAATATTTTCACCTTGCAAATCTAAAACTCTGTCCCCATGAAATAATAAGTGCCCTTTCCCCTCCCCCAGCCCTTGGGAACCCACTCTGCTTTCTGTCTCTGTGAGCTGTCTCTGTCTCCTAGAAACCTTGCCTCAGTGGAATCACGCAGTATTTACCTTTCTGTGACTGGTTTATTTCACTGAGCACAAAATCCTCAAGTTTCCTCCACACTGTAGCTTGTAACAGGACTTCTTTCCTTTTTAAGGCTGAATAACATTGCACTGCACGGATGGAGCACATTTTAGTTATCCATTCATTTGTCCATGGACACTTACGTTGCTTCCACATTTGGGCTATTGTGAATAGTGTTGCTAGAGACACAAGTGCGTAAATATCTCTTCCAGACCCTCCTTATAATTCTTTTGAATATATATCCAGAAGGGAGTTTGCTGGATTATGTGGTAATTCTATTTTTAATTTTTGGAAGAACCACCATACTGCTTTCCTTAGTGGTGGCACCATTTTACATTCCACCAAGAGTGTACAAGGGTTCCCATTTCTCCATATCCTTGCTTTTTTCCAAGTATTTTTTCCTGATAGTAGCCACCCTAAGGGCCGTGAGCTGACACCTCACTGGTTTTCATTTGCGTTTCTCTGATGGTCAGTGACATTGAAAATCTTTTAGAACTTTTTGAGTTAGAGTTCAGTGAGATGCGTCTTTAAACAGCATTAACTCTCGAAGGCTTTAAACATAGATCATCTCTCTTTCCTTCTTCTGGTTCTAGTCAAGTCTTCCAAACATACCCGCATTCTACTCTTCAAGTTTCCTGTCTTGCCACCAAATGGAACAAGAAGCAGGAAGGCTTTTCCTCCCTCGGCCTCTTACATTCCTGCCCGGACGTCCCAGCTCCTGTACCATGCCTCCCAGCCCCACCAGGTTCCCAGACACCGTTCCCACTTTGAGTATGAGCGTAAGTGCTTCCTCTCCTTCAAAGCCCTCCAGGCCACCTGTGAGTGACAGCCTCCTGTGTTCTCCCTTACATTTAGTCCAGGCCAAGTTCCTCAGTCTGGCTCTCTTGACATTTTGGGCCCAGGAATTCCCTGTGGTGAGAGCCGTCCTGTGTATTGTAGGGCTTTCAGCAACAGCATCACTTACCTGTCTCCACTGGACACCAGCATCTCTTTCCCCAACGTCCCCAGATGTCCCAAGGGGCATGGCTGGAGGGGGTGGCTGAGAACCACTGCTGTTATTCTCCTCCTATTAAGGTGCTGCACCACCACCCGTTCTTCCTAAGCAGCAGGCCCTACTGGTATTAGGATCCGAAGCTCCATCTAAAACTCACAGCATGGCGTCCAGTATCTGGGGCCGGTTTGCCGTTTGCTCACCTGCTCATTCACGGCCAGTGAGTGCGCTCACCGATGGACCCACCTGATATGTTGTGATTTCATCTATTTCTGAGCCATTTGGCCCTAGACAGCTCAGAGGGAGTAGGGATGGAGATGCTCCCGAGAACCGACGCACATGAGGTTTCTTCGAGTCAGGGGCTGGCGCCTGCAGACTGGGGAGGCCAGGCCAGGATTTGGGAACAGAATCATGAAGAGCTATTCCTGTGAGTAGTGCCACCCTAGCTGCTCTGCTGAGGGGCAAGGCGCGAGGGTCTGTCCTCTCTCAGTGCAGCTCGTGTGTGTGTGTGTGTGTGTGTGTGTGTGTGTGTCTGAGTGGATTCCTTAACAATGTCCAGACATAGATGATTATACTAGAAATATTCAAAACTGTTCCTGTTTTATAAATCAAATTCTCGGAATAACCCCACATGTTACCCTCTTATCCCAAAAGTAATATGCAAAGCAATCTTCAACACTAATCTAAGTTGTAGAATCGTAAGTTGTTGTAAACTGAGACCCAGGTGAGGAAGCCTCTTCTATGGGGACATGACCACCTACAGCCGTCCTGTGTTATTACAACAGTGATGCGGGGGAAATCCATGGACACAGGAAGTCAAACTTCGAGAAGACATCATTTAGTCAGCGGTAGAGTTTAGCGGCATCGTTTTCAAAGCTGGAGGTTTTGACAAAGGAAAAAGGACAACGGGATAGAAATGATTAAAAATCAAGGAGATCCAAGTTACATGAGAGAGAAAGCAGCCCCCTTTGGGCAGCTCACAGGAGAAACAGCACTTTTGGGGCGAAGCAGGTTTTAACAGAGCAAGCAGCAGACGAGCACTGAGAGGAGAGGGCTTAGCAGACAAGAGATGGTGCGATGTTGCGGAGTGCGGCCGTGGGTGCGTGCTCGGCCGTCCCGAGGGGCGCCCAGGCAGCGGGGTGTCCTGGGAGGGTGGTCTTGTTGTGGACTCAGAGGCGTGATGGGCTCAGTCCTGACGTCTGTGCTTCAGTTTTCTGCTGCCCTCGCAGGGAGCATCTCGAACAACAATGAATATCTGTCGTCTTGGACAGGGTCTGTGCAGCTCGGCATGGGGTTCTGAGCCTCGCGGGAACGGTGCCTCCCACGAGGAGGCCATCAGCAGTCGGCCAGGCCGCAGCCCTCTGTGGCCTCCCGGGCCTGCAGTGTCTGCCGCAGACAGCTCACCCACACGGCTACAGTCTGCAGGCCTCTCCTCCATCCCCCCAGGCTGCTCATCCACGACAGCGTGCCAGGCAGAAGCTGGGAGGCCTGCACTCCCCGTCTCACTCATTCCCACCCCGCCTACTGGTTACACAGCTCAGCCCTCAGTGTGGGAGCGAGGGGGGTTCACACACGGACAGGGCACCGTGGTGGCATCACGGGGAGGGCTCAGCAAGGCTGGAGACCACAGCCGGCAGGGTGGATTCTGGGAGCGAGTCTGTGAGTCACTGCTCACAGGGAGTGGGGTGTGTGCGACTGGATTATCGGAGCGCCTCCCTGAAGGAGGGACGGAAGGACAGACTCCTCCATCTGTGGGACGGATGGAGGGATGGAATCTCCAGGAGCTGTGGGCACCCCAGCCCAGGACAGCTGGCAACACGTCCCATCAAGGGCCGGGGAGGGGCATTGACGCAGATGCTCCAGGTCTCAGAAGACAGGGTGGAGCTCAGAGGCCGTCTGTCCCATGACCATATGGTGTCGTCTGGGCTACAGGAGAACCGCACATGCTGGGACCAAGAGCGGCTCGAAGCCCCCTTCCTTGTCTCCAGGAAGCTGGGGATGTAGAGGCCAGTGGTAAGAGCAGGGGCTTCTAACTGTATGCTACACCCAGGATGGTAACAAAGATGGGACCTGAAGCAGCAGGGGTGCTGTATACAGGCAGTGCGTGTGGTTGAAACCTCTTCTGGGGCATTTGATCCTCCTGGAGGGAGAAATCTGCCATTGGCTGGTTGGAATTTGAAAACAATTGAATTCTAGGTCAGCCAAAGGAGGAAATGGGTCGGTTAGAGGGGGATTATTTTTACTCTTAGCCTCAAGTAGGAAAGGGAATGGTGCCAGCTGTAGGGAAACAGGGAAACTGAAGAATGTATCAATTATCAATAGCGGCACCGCCATTTTGTCTGAGTGAGACACTTGTCTGAATGTACGTTTTAGAGTACGCTCATTATTTTTGTTATAAAAATATCAAATTATATTTATTATGGCAATTCTTCCTAAATATTAACTACTAGATCCCTATCACTGGAGCAACCATTAAAAAGATGGAACTATCCGGTATTCTTTTTTTACTATTTTATTCCAAAGATGAGCTTACCAGTATTAATTAAATTTATGTGTCAACAGGGAGCACAGGAAATTGAACAAAACTAGAGATAGCATCAGGACAGGGAGTTCAAACGCGTGGCGAGCTTGTTTCTCGAGGTCACAATATGAAGGTTCTTCCACCTGAATTTTCTTCAATGTTTCATTTCTCCCATAACTGAGGTTCCTCACATGCATTGCTGGTTCTCAATCTTCCACTAGATAATAATGCATCTTGCTACGAGACTACGGCTACGGAAGGAGGTATATGAAATCCTCAGGATGCTTGCAATGCCTTATCTTGTATTTTTATTTAATTGCTTTCGACTTATAACAATAGGGAAGTAGTGAGCTGTGCAGAAACAGCGGTCGCTGAGCAGAGACGATGTATCTATTATCTCCCTGGCATGAAGGTCACCGACCTATGACAGTTGGAGTAGCAGAAACACTAGAAATCATGTGCAATTTAATCTTTACACAAATAAAGGAAAAGCATCACAATGCCTGAATAATGAAGACTCTCTCGGAGAAAAAGCAAAGTCTGTCCCTGAGGATGGTCTTCATTTTCTCTCCAGTGCTGTTCCGAGGCGCCCACACCGAGATCCACTCTCGGGCTGACACTCGTATTAATAGAATTTTGGCTGGAAGAGAGTCGATGTCTGCGGTGATTGCACCGCGCAGCTGTGACTCAGTTCTCTCCCTCACTCATTACTGCCCCGTGTCAGCTCCCGGAGACCATTGTTCACTGAGAAACTGTCATCACGATTGAAATTAACCATTTTCCCTCCTGTTTCAGGGAAGAATGTTTCCTGTCCTTCACTCTTCGGAAGCCGCCTGCCGGATCCTAAGCTTTTCAGAAAGTTACAAAGAAAGGAAACACTAGTTCTAAGCCAACATGAAATAAAATTCAAACACCACTCTAAGAATGATGCACTGGGGACTTCGGAGGCAGAAATAAAAAGTTGAGGTGTTCTTGTCTGTTAAAACGGGAGATGATGAGTGGCTTCGGGTGAACGTGCTGTAAGGTTGGCTGTGATGCAGCAGAAGAGTCCTGGTTATGTCTGAGAATCCTCGCTGCCCTGGGCCGCTGGAAGCATGTGCCCAGGGCGGGTGCTCGCAGAAGCTGCCCTTCCCTGGAGAGCAGAGGTCAGGAAAGACGTGGAGTCTGTCACCTGTCCCGCCTGTGGCACGGGGACCGTAGGAGGAAAAGCAACCTCACGCCACACAGGTATCCCGGTTATTACCAGGCACCCTTGTCACATAGGAAAATAATATTAATAGATGTTGGTACAACCAGGGATGGAGAATCGCACAGCGAAATGGAGAAAAAATGATCTACAATGACTGGGAGTTCCTTTGTGACATTTTTCTCTTATATTTAAATAAACTTTCTGTTGTAGATAAATTTTAGTTTTACCAAAATGTTACAGAGATGCCGCACGGGGTTCCTGCACGCCCTTCCCCAGCTTCCCCGCCATAAACACTTAACACGACGAGGGTACATCTGCCACAGCATATACTATTATTCGCTGCTCTCCATCCGTAAGTGGACCTCACTAGCTTTTCCCTCGTGTCCGTCCTTCTGTCCCAGGATCCCACCCAGGACACCATGCTCCTGTCCGGCATCCTGTCTCCCTAGGTGCTTCTGAGCTGTGAGTGTTTCTCAGGCTGTCCTTGGTTTCGATGACCTTGACAGTTTGAAGGGCACTGGACAGGTATCGCATAGGACACCCCTCAGCTGGAATTTACCTGATGTTTTTCTCATGATTAGGACTTATGGGCTTGGGGAGGAGACCCCGGGAGTAGAGCACCCTTGTCATCACGTGGTATCGAGGTTCATCCTATCACAGGGCTCATCACAGATGACGTTGACCTCTGTCACCTGGCTAAGGGGGTGACTGTCAGGTGTTCCTCACCCATTTCACGCTACGCTTCTGGGAAACAACCTCCTACGCACAGACCCCTGTTAAAAGGTGGGGAATTACAGTCCATCACCTGGAGGGAGAATAGCTGCATAAATTATTTGGAATTCTGTTATGGAAATTTGTCTCTTCTCTCCCCTTTATTTATTCAATTATGCTTTATATCAGCGTGGTCTTATAGATACTTATTTTATACTCTGGATTGAAATCTAATACCATGTTGTCTATTTTCTTGCTGAAATAGTTTAGCTTTGGCCCCTGGGAGCTCTTTCCATCGACTCTCAGGTCCCTTTGACATCCCCCGATCGTGTAGGGGCTTTCCTTTTTTTTATTTCTTTTCTTTTCTTTCTTATTTAGCACATTCAGACTTTCTGTCACTAGAAGATGCTACAGGCTTCTCCTGTAGCTGAACCTGGGATGGATGTGTTGGCATTGATGGGGTTCTAGGGCGACTCGCGGATGGAGCGAGGCAACGTACATGTGTGAACCAGTCCTCTTGTGAACAACTTCTCTCTCTCCATCCATCCACACACCTCTCTGTCATCAATCATCTATCATTCCCTCTGTCATCTATCTCTATACCCATCCAACGTTCTATCTACCTGCCTATCTATTACCTATGTATTATCTATCTATCTATCTATCCATCCATCTGTCCATCTATCTCCTTTTCTGTAAATACATGTTCTATAGTGAGAAATCTGGTACCCGCCATCCACCATCTATTTTTTCATTTGTTTAATTGCTGTGTACAAGTGTTGGATTTTCATGAGAAATAACTTGACCCACAAAAGATTTAGAGGAGCTGCTGTAGGGCCCTGCTGCTTCACCACGTGCCCTCAGATATGTCCTGGGGCCAGATGCTCTGACCCCAGGGCCGTATCAGCTCTCAGAGGGTGCCTTGGGATCAGCTCTACATGTAGGCTGCTAGCCATTTCTGGGAGGAGAGCCCTGACTCGATGCCGCTGTCAGGCGTGAAAGGCACGTAGGTTTTGAAGCTCTGACACCACTCAGTACCAGCACTTATGCACAGCGGAGTCTTCAGCCCAAAGTTCTCAACGGCAGATGCGCTAACCCCACTGACTCCCTACACACTGTCTGATGTCAGTTAGCCCCATGACACTGTGCTGCCCACACTCATCCCTGCTAAAAACTGCTCTCAATCCTTTCTCATAAATTAGCTATAATAATCATGCTTATTTAAACTTCAACAAACCAATGTTCTAAAACTATTCCAGGTATTTTTTTGTTTTGTTTTGTTTTCATGCTGTGCAGATTAGAAATTACCTTTTCCTTCAAACCAAACATGAATTTAGGGACTCATTTACCAAATAAAAAGTGGGGTTTTGGGCTTCCCTGGTGGCGCAGTCGTTCAGAGTCTGCCTGCCGATGCAGGGGTCCGGGAAGATCCCACATGCCGCGGAGCGGCTGGGCCCGTGAGCCATGGCCGCTGAGCCTGCACATCCGGAGCCTGTGCTCCGCAACGGGAGAGGCCACAACAGTGAGAGGCCCGCGTACCGCAAAAAAAAAAAAAAAAAAAAGTGGTTTTTTTTGTTGTTTTCTTTATGGAAGTAGAGTTGATTTACAATTTTGTATGAAAGCGTTTTTTATGTTTTTCGTTTGCCTCTATGAAGTGGACACTTCCCTCCCTCACGTGATTGGTCAACAAGAAATCAAACTATGTTGTCCTTGGTGGGAGGCAAATACAGAGCAGCTCCAAGGGAGAGGGGTCTGGGCTTTGCAGGAAGAACATCATGAGGGCGACTTTCCACGGAGATACCAAATCACTGAAGGAAACGGGCATGTGTTTTAGCACCCTTGTCTGTGTCCGTCATCACTCTGGGACATGTAATTACTACATTAAGTGTGCATGGTTAGCTATTTCTAGCCTAAAATGGCTCTCGAGGATGAAAGAATGACACTTCAAAAAATGAAAAGCTTTGTGGAGCAGCTTACCACACCAAATGCATAATTCTTTGTCTCCAAATAAACTCTTTTCAAGCAACACTTTTCAACAGAGCATAGCACTACTGGTTTCTTTCTGACTTAAGAATATGCATAAAGTATATTGCTACAAATCTCGATCGATTCAATCTTCATCGAAAGTAGTAAGTATCAAAGACCGTTGGTATCAGCTTTGAAGGTCAGAATCCGGTTGAACCTGCTGTCTGTGTCATGGCGTCAGGACATCAAACCATTTGTTTGAGTTGTGAATTCCAAGGCAAAGACTATGACTGGACTAGGGGTTCAATTCGAGAGGGAAACTTTTTCTCTAATAGATTATGTCTGAAGAAGAAAACAAAATCAGTTATTCATGTTATAGAGTCAGATTCATACTTTTGTTTATTTTTGGAAAATATTGTCAAGTCAGTGCAGTAAATTCTGGCTTTGACGTATTCTGTGCTCCAAAACAGAACAATGGGTAAAGGGATGAAAATTAGACAGGCTCAGAGTAGAGACACATCTAGTCATGACCAGAAATGGGAGCAAATCCAGGTGCACAGATCAAACCAGGGTCCTGCCAGTCTCCAAGGAGCTGGCGGTGACAGCAGGACTCCTGCTTCCTGGTGGAGCCGTGTCTACAAGGGCCTCACAAGAGGAGACGTGGGACTGTATAGCCAGGGTCACTCTCCGCAGCCACCAAAGGAGCTGGAAACAGAAAACAGAACAAAACACAGACTCACTGCTGTTTTCAGTGAAATATTAGCCAAAAACCAGAAACCACAGAAGAGCCACCTCTCGGCTCCCTGCGTGTCTGTATCGACAAAGTCCCAGTGTCACCACTGGCAGATGCCCTGGTCCACCTGGGCCTGGACAGGGGCAAGGTGACCATGGGACCGAGTCGGCGAGAGAGAAAAATGAACACAGAAACAAGAAAAGCCAGAACTACTTACTCAAAATGGTCACGAGACAAAAATCCAATTCTAAAAATATACCAAAAAGTCAAATGCTAGAGAAAAGGAAATCTGGCCAAATTTCTGAAAGAGAGAAAGCATAAAATAGTGAGGAAATTTGACCCCTCACCTCAAGGAGATTATAATCTGTGCCTCTGCTTCCTGAAGGCTCCGTCTGCTCTCAAGTTTGACTTAAACATAATCACACACTGAGATCATCATTATTTTTCTAATTAGCTGCTTCTGTGTCATTGTATTAATATTGCCCCCCCCTTTTTTTTTTTTTTTTTTTTTGCGGTACGCGGGCCTCTCACTGCTGTGGCCTCTCCCGTTGCAGAGCACAGGCTCCGGACGCACAGGCTCAGTGGCCATGGCTCACGGGCCCAGCAGCTCCGTGGCACGTGGGATCCTCCCGGACCGGGGCACGAACCCGTGTCCCCTGCATCGGCAGGCGGACTCTCAACCGCTGCACCACCAGGGAAGCCCTGTCTTCTAAATTAATTGTAAATTGTGTTTATATTTCACGTTTGTCTTCTCCCTTCAATTGAACTGAACCTGGTGACTTTCCTCAGTTAATCATATGGCAGGTTTTAATGACTTTCAAATGTCAACTTTTGGTGAATAAAGCTTGATATTAAGATCTGGTCATCAAATCACTCATGATCCTGTATTTTTTTTCTGCAACTGTTTATAAATATAAACAAAAGAATGAAAGATGTCTTCTAAAACGTAGAGGCAGTAAAATATGTTTATTTAGGTTCCTGAGGATGGTCTGGTAACCCAAATTCATTTTAATTTTGAATTTCTACTTCATTGGCTTTAGCAATGGTGTCCATCTCTTCTAACCCTGTGTTCTAGAATCTATTATAAACAGATTCTTCTAATTATGTGATATGAAACTTCAAATCTAATTGTGTCTGTTTTAACATAACACATCTATGGAAAAATACAAAGAACGATCATTAGAGCTGCTTCTCCCCTTGTTTCTAACCCCAAAGTGCCAATTTAAGAGGGCATTTCCAAATATAGACCCTAGGCCCCAGGATCGAATTCAAGATTTCCCATTTCACTGGCTGGGATGTAACCCAACTTACCAGGCACCAAACAGGCTTGCTTTTGTGTGTTTTGTTTCCATTATCTGGCAGAATCTCTTTTATCTTGAACTCCCCTCACATTAAAGTCTCCTTTGTTTCCCTAAATGGAATGGTGGCACGGGCTAGCCAAGGACAGAATGGGAGGCTGTGGGTTCGCGTTGCCACTTACGTAGTCAACGGCTACCCAGTAATGGCCTTGACATCCCAAACAGAAATTTCCAAAGGCAAATCACCAAGTGTGCTTTAAATCCAGAACCACAAGCTCTGCCCCACTGCATTTCCCACAGGACATTGTTTCTCCTTCAAGGCTGATAGACAAGGACCCCTGGAACCTAGTATTTCCTGTGAGTTACACGCTCCCCTACCTACTCTTTCTTTGTGTAAAATATTCTATGTGCTTTGGTTAAGTTCACTCTAATCTTGCCAAGTTGCTGTCCTTAGAAAAAACGTGCAAGCAATCAGTCTTTCGAATCCCTGACTTTTCCCTTGAAGTTTGGACTGACTCAGTCTCATGAAAGCAATGGATGAGCCACAGTGAGCTGGACGCAGAGATGTATTTAAAGCAAAGCGCTTGCAAATCTTACAGCCAAGACTGTGGCGTTTGTAGCAGAAGAGGATGGAGAAGAGGATGCTGGGTCTGTGGGGCAGACGAAGACCTCGAGCTGCCTCTTCTCACCCAGAGCTCACCGCCCAAGGGCAGACACTGCCCCCTCTGGACGGCAGGCGGTGGGCATCCGTCCAGCTCTTCCCCTGGGACCCTGCGGAGAATCGTGATTCCAGGCAGTTAAGGAGCACTTGGAAATCGCACGGTTGTGGTGTCAGCATAAATGATGAGATGTGGGATCCATAACCCTGGCACAGACACGTCCACAAGCTGGGAGTCCTACCGATACTGAGTGATAGCAAAGCAGTGGTCCCGACAGGAGGAAGCAGGATGTCCTGAACCATCCGGACTTGCCAGAGGCTGGTCCAGGATAGTCTCTGAAACAGGATGAAAGGAAGAGCCACAGTTGATTTCAACCAGGATCTGTAGTCGCCAATGACAGAAATCAACTCCTGAGAATTTAAGCGGAACGTGACTTATCAAGAGTTATCGTGGAGGCTACAGGATCATCAGGAAGACTGCGCCCCGAACAGCTCCTTGGGGTCAAGACGCTGTGGGCCCCGAGTTGGACCCAGATGTGTGTCAGGCAGGGTGGGCACAGCTGGCCCCCCGCACCTCTGCCCAGGCTGTCACTCAGGACGGAAGCATCCTGGCCTCTCTGAGCAGCTTAGGACCCCAGGCCCCTGCATCCCTGTGAGAGCGGAGGCCACAGCAGTTGAGTCTGCTCTGGAGCTGATGGGAGCAGATGGCCGGCTTCCTGAGGAGGCCCTGCAGGGGGCCTGGGGCCAAAGGAAGGACGGACCACAGGGCCAGCAAGTTCACCAGCAAGGCTGCCCACGGGGGTGGCCGCGCTCCCACATCAGACCGGGACCAGTCAGGCCGTGGTCCCACCTTGATCTCAAAACCAGGTGCTAGAAGGCTGAAGGTGGGAATCTGTGAATTCGCTGTGGAGGTCAGACCCCCAGGCTGCTCTGGGGCCGGGACAGCAGGCATCTATATCCTCAGGGCTCTGGGGGCTCGGGTCTGAGGTCAGAGGTGGGCAGGTTTGGCCTTCCTGCAGCCTCCCTCCTCGGCCTGCACACCCGACTTCTCCCTGCATCCTCCGAGGGCCCTTCCTCCCGGCACGTGCATCCTGCTGTCTCTTTGCCCCACATCTCCTCTCCTTATGAAGACACCACTCAGATTGGATTAAAGCCTATCGCAATGGCCTCGTTTTAACTCAGCAGCTTTTGAAGGGCCCCATCTTCAAACGTAGTTGCAGTCTGAAGTCCTGGGGGCTCGGGCTTCGACGTGTGACTTTTAGGGGCGCAGTTTGGTCCATAACAAGAGTGTTCCTGCTTTTCCGTCCTGGAGAGCCTGCTCTTCATTGGACGCTGCACACCCGGCGTCCAACCTGACCCTTGATGTATCGGTTCAGCCGTCACGGCTCACTCACCTCTTCCGGCCGCTCTCAGACTTTGTATCAGAGCAGCTCAAGGTCACGACGCTATTTAAAAACCTAAAAATATCATCCCTCCTGTGACACACATTCAACACTGTCATGTTCCCTCAGAATCATCTCATGGGTAAATAATGAAAGCTGAGCGTGTCATCAACAGGTCATAAATAGGAAAGACTAGGGGTTGTATTAGATGATTGTATATAGTGGATATATAATGTATAGATAACCACAAAGTAGAAAAAGGCTAAAGCAATAGCACGGCGTGTTTACAAGCTGGTGGATACTGACCACGTGTCTCTGCTTTCACGTTGATATTTACTGGACCCCATTAATTTTAAAAGCTACACTGGCAGAGTGTGAGTCTGAGGTCACTGCATGGACGAAGAGCTTCTGGACAAACTACTGATTTATTCATGGCCAAACCCAGTTCCTTGACATGTGTGGGTCAACCCAGGAAGTACCCTGAGCAGTAGACACTCCCCGAGGGAGGAAGCATGTTGGGTGTGGACCAAAGTGAAGGAGGCCTTCGCTGTTCATCCTCCTACACTTCCCCCTCCTCACCTGAGGGCTGAGGGCTCTCCCAGGCCTTCTCGCAGGGACTGTGGGCCCTGAGATGGGGGAGTGAGTTTGGGTCTTATCCATCATCCCAGGAGGATGGATGTCACCAGCTGCCTCAGTCTCAGACTTGCCTGATCAGTGCTCACTTCCTTCCACGTAATCCCCACCCCATGCCCAAGGTCCTATCCATTGAAGAGTGTTTTTTTTTTTTTTTTTTTTTTTTTTTTGCGGTACACGGGCCTCTCGCTGCTGTGGCCTCTCCCGTTGCGGAGCACAGGCTCCGGACGCGCAGGCTCAGCGGCCACGGCTCACGGGCCCAGCCGCTCCGCGGCATGTGGGATCTTCCCGGACCGGGGCACGAAGCCGTGTCCCCTGCATCGGCAGGCAGACTCTCAACCACTGCGCCACCAGGGAAGCCCGAAGACTGTTGCTTTTTATTACAATTTCTAACCCTAAGTTTCCTGCAACAGAAGTGGGTGGGTGGGTCCCTCCCTCTCCTTCCCTCTCCCCTCCCCGGCCCTCCTCTCTCTCTCCCTCCCTCCTTCTCTCTCTCTCTGTGCTGTGAGCAGAAGGGATTTAAGAAGGATGGGATTATTTATAGCTCACTCCCTGATTCTTGACTCTCAAAATCCACTGTGAAAAGTGTGGCACGCGGAGGGAGGTTCAGCTACTTTCTCTTCTTAAAGAGATCATTTTAATAAGTCAAATCATCTTCTGGAAGTGTGGTGTTGACAACATTTTTTCTTCTCTCGTGATCTGAGTAAAGCATACTTATTTCTGAAACCTGGGAATATCTATAGGCCTTAACAAATGAGAATATTTCACTAACAATTCGCAGAATAGTCTCTAGTACATATATAATCTTTCTCCGTCTTAACCAAATTCGATAATTGCAAACAGAACTTCAAGGAAATTGGCCTTGTCTTTAAATTTTTTTTAACTTTTTCACATACAGATTAAATTATTCTAAAAAGTAAATACAATTTGTTTTGTCGGTGTTCCTATCGTTTCATTTTGAAAAATATTTAGGTATGGAGTTAGAGTCTATCTTATTTCTGGAGGTAATCACCAGTGTTTCATCTTAATCAGACATCAGTTATTCTCCAGTGCACTTATTCCTACATCAGCGTGAATATACATGTACACTGGCCCTGTCCTCATCCAGGCTGTGGTAACAAAGCGGAAGACAGTCCTGGTTGCCTCTATCTTTATCCAGACCAAGCCTCCCTTTTATCCCTATGGTCAATGACTGAAAGTATAGATTACGGATTCTTTAACTCTGTTAATGGACTTAGATTGCAGGAACCAGACTTGATGGCCCAAAGACTATACTGTCATCGACAGTCCATTTCTACTTTTATATGACTCAGGAGCCCGGTCGAGGGGATAATTACCTGGTCCTGGAGGAGACACGGCTGCCGCATCTGCTTCTCATGGAAAAAACTCACCACAAGGCAGCAAACACATATTTTCTTTCTATTGCTCCCTTCCCTTTGGCTATCATACCATCTCTTTTCCAAGATGTTCTTTAGCAAGATACCTTGCAATCTGGTCTACACCCGCTGTCTCCATTTTTTCACCCACCATTCACTGAACATCCCCATCACCCATGGTTGACAGAGAAAGACAGTAATTAACAACATTTGGGGATCAACTTCCTTTTACTTCAACATAACTGACAATCATTTTGTTGCGAATCAAAGATCAAATTGTTTCTTTTATTTGCTCTTTAACATTATATCATGAATATTTATGTATATTTAGTCCTCTTAAAAATGTTAATGCCTATACAGGTAACCAAACTATGAATGGACCATTAGTATTCCACTTAACTTTTTTTAATTTAGGTTTATAAGTGATACTGAGATGGAAATCAATGTAGATATGTTTTACAACATTTTTGCAAATGGAATTGTTGGATTAAAGAGTATGCATATCTGTAAGGTCTTAATATACATTCATTACCAAATCTCCCTCTAAAAATCTGGACCTCTTTCTACAAAGGTCTCACCAATAGTGGATATCTCTGCACATCTTTGGCAAGACGATAATTGCCTATAAAGCAGCCTCACTGGAAACATAAACCTTTTTAAAATATCACCCTTTTAGTTAAATGTGGATGTCTTTTATTATGGTAGAGGTTGGACATTTAAAAACATAGATGGCTTTCTTCTTCATAAAACGCCTCTGTGTAGCTCGTGCCTGCCTTTCAGGTGGGGTACACAGTTCAGGCAGTAGTGTGTGTTGTGTGCTCTCCTTAGGAGAATACATTTGGAAATCGGACCCACCTGAGCATGCCATCCCCTTGCTGGTGTGATGATGGGGAAGTTTTGTGCCCTCAAGCTCCAGTGTTCATTCGTCTAAGACACTTAACACTGTAGACGGTTAACATCTTTGACACCCAGCGATGGTCAGTGTCTGTCTGCTCCCCAGCTGGCCTGGACCATCACCACAGGCTCTCCTCCATCCATCCTGAGCCATGCCCGCCCGACCCCGCTCCCCGGTGCTGTCCCTCTCAGCACACTTTCCCAGGTCCATGATGAGTTGCACCAAAGTAGCTACGGTTCACGTCCCAACAAAGCTTCTGCGAGTTCCCTGAGGGCAGAGTCCATAGGGGCCCTGCCCACGTCCAACACCACAGCAGATACACAGCAAATCATTAAGGGAACATTGTGATGCAGAGAACGTCATCAGTCCTGGGACCTGCACAGCAGTCCTGGGAGACGGGGTAGCTCTGCAGCACCCCAGGGCTCCGTGGGCTATGCTTAATGTTTCAGGGCAACACAGATATGTGTGGCATATATCACAAGCCATGCAACCTCTAAGCCAGAGGTAACTGAGCACTTCCATGTTGGATGGTGCTATGTTTTTTCCAACATTGTCATATTTTGGGGAAGCTGGGTTTTGGTGGTGGTTGCATTGGAAACAAGCATCCCATGAAAATCAATGGAAATAAGACAAGTATGGCAGTGTCTGCACTCTTTCCGAGGCTGGGAAGCTGTGCAGCGCAGAACAGGCGCAAAAATCCTGTCCGTTAGGATTTGCCATAATTGAAGAATGGAACCAAATTTTTACTCGCTTTTTCCAGTATGTTTATGCTATTTTCAAACAGCTACAAAGTTGTTAGGATATCAGTACTAATGAAGATGTTTGGATCCAACCACTTCATACACTGAACTGCTAACCATCCCTTTGTTTTTAATCCCAAAGTCCTAATTTATCCTTGCCCACCTTTCCCCTTTGGTAACCCTAAGTTTGTTTTCTATGTCTGTGGGTCTATTTCTGTTTTGTAAATAAGTTCATTTGTATTTTTTTTTTTAGATTCCTCATATAAGTGATAGCATGTGACTTTTTGTCTTTCTCTGGAATGTTAACTATTTCTTTTGGCTTACGTGCATTTTGAGAAAATTACTGAGACATTAGGGGCAACATGAACTGAGAACGTTTGGGAACCTCTTGAAATCATCTAATTTGGTGGTCCTTAACCAGGTGACTTTGCCTGCTAAGGGAACATTCATAGTTTACTGATGCCAAATATGAATTCCATTGTTCCATAAAAGTCTAGTCATAGATTTGCACACTGTGAGTCCCCGATGGCTTTCTGACACTTATGATTTGTATATGATCTATGGGAGATCTTTATCAACGAGTACATGAATAAGCAGGGATGTAACAAACCACGCGCTTACAGCACTAAGACAAACATCTTACAGTGATAGCTGTAGCCAACGGGAAGGGCATATTCTAAGTGTGTCAAATCTTACGAAACCATTTAAAGTATAAAGAATGAAAAACAACGTTCCTGTCTCTGACTTGGCTTATTTCTGATGAAGGTATAGATAGCAAGCCGAGATTTTCCTCTGGGCTTCACTGAGGTATAATGTCTGTATTTTGTAACAAAGAATGATTTAACCCGACATGCTTTACATGATCCTATTCAGGGCCTTGGGCCGATAAGAAAAGCATTAATCATAAATATGAGAAACTAATACTTTAAGTCCTTATTCTGAGGATCCCATTAGTCTCCTGTCCCAGGACTAATTACATACAGTCAAGGGGGTTCATTCATGTAAATATGTGTTTTGTCAGTAATGCAAAACCTGATCCTGGCCTTGAAACTTCAGCTCCACTTATACATGCAAAATTTATGTGGGATCAAGTGGAAACGACCAGGCCTAGCATAATTAAAAAGCTGATGGAAATGGGATAGACGTTGCTATTCAGTCGGCTTCCCTGTCGTCTTAATTAAAATACGAAAATTTCCCAAGTGTAACATGTTTGAGAGATTTTAAAGATAATCGTTTCTTCCAAATCACATAAAGTTTTCTCTGAGAATAATACAAATACTATTCTTAATAGGTAATCGTAACAATATGATTACTCACCTTAATTAAGGAAAATCATTTAGACCATCAGTGGCCTGCACACACGTACTGTGAATATTTTCATTCTCTCGAATCTAAAAATGTGTGTGCATAATGTGTATGGAAATAGAGGGAACAGTGTTGAGAAGGGTGGAAGGGAGTAAACACTGCGCTCAAACGTTGCCATGTCAGTTGGGAACCCCACCGGGAAGGAAAACTATATCACACAGAAGTCTGGGAAGACTGCCTAACATTTAACTCCTGTAAGTGGGAAACCTGTAAGTGAGATGCTGATAATGAAGATGGTTGTGGCCATGGGGGAAGGAGATGGCTTCTGGGCCTTACAACCATCTCACACACCGATGGCTTTTTTGTGCTGTGATAAAATTCACATAAATAAAACTGGACATTTTACCATTTTCAAGGGTCCAAAATCAGTGTCATTCACAGTGTTGCACAACCGTACCACTATGTGGTTTCCGAACATTTTCATCACCACTAAAGGAAACTCCCGATCCATTAGCCAATGTCCTTTGGGTTGGAATTTTTCTTATGGTGAATATGATTTATTTATAAAATACTCTAATCCATGGCAAACTGTTGTAAAACGGTTCTGCTGTGTTCATTCATTTAATGATTCTAGATTTGAGAGTCCCGTCAAGTTATTTATATATCGTACTGAGAATCAGGTCACTATCAAAAGACTTCAGTGATCTTTGTGTTTTATGGATTTACATGATTGGGGTAAAATAATCTATAACTGACAACGAAGCTTAAACATGTCTGGGAAGCAAACAGCAATATACGAGGCTTAAAATGCAATATTAGAGGCTGCTTAGCAGCTAAAGGGAGTTTAGACTGAAGAACGGTGGATGTAATTTCTTTGGAAAAATGTATCAGCAAAAGGATTGAATTTAATCTAATATCACCACTAAAGCCTGTGGCAATCTTAGGCAGCATTTAGGTAGTACCTTGGGCCAAGAAGATGATCCTGAATTAGCATGGCATACAAATCAGCTTTTCGATTTTTATCAGTTTATCTGCATTACTGGCTCACGCTGATGTATTCACTCACACGCGATAAGCACTCCCCAGCATCATATTGCTGTGGTGTAAAATATCCTGGAAGCACATTTTAATTGTTTTAACAAGGTGAAGTATGCTGTTTCTGCGTGGATAATATTGTCAGTATGACATCGAATCTCTCCATCTATTATCCCTGACGCTATTTAAAAGAGATGTTAACAGAATAATTCATTCTCATCCCATGACCTTGGTCAGGAGCACATGATGGTTCATATTCATTATGCTGAGCTCAGAGAGGCTTCGGTTATAACGTCACTTAGTTTATATGCTGAAGAAGGCTCCGGGGAAAAGTTGCTCTCATGCATTAGACTTCTATCTAAATCACAATATTTGAAGACAAGTGGGGATGGCAGATAACTATTAAACAACTCCTCTGTGTACTCGTGGCTCTTCCAGAGACGTAAATGAAAGAGCTAAATCCCAGTGACCTCATCCAGGCACACAATTTACCTGTGCAAATTCGGTAGCATTTACATGCTACATGTCGGGGTTTACATTAGATTTAAAATCCTGCTTAAATGGCGTAACAGGCGTCAACCACACAGCCCATCATAGAGCTGTGGGTGCCTTCCTTGTAACTAATTGGGAAGACAAGGACAGCAACTCTCTTTTTTTTTTTTTTTTTTTTTTTTTGCGGTACGCGGGCCTCTCACTGCTGCGGCCTCTCCCATTGCGGAGCACAGGCTCCGGACGCGCAGGCTCAGCGGCCATGGCTCACGGGCCCAGCTGTTCCGCGGCATGTGGGATCTTCCCGGACCGGGGCACGAATCCGCGTCCCCTGCATTGGCAGGCGGACTCTCAACCACTGCGCCACCAGGGAAGCCCCAAAAACTACCTTTTAAAAGTGTAAGCACCTACTGTCTTTGGCTATATCTACCCTCCATTTGAACACAAGCATGCGTGTGTGTGTGTGTGTGTGTGCGCGTGTGTGTTTGCACGAATTAGCAAATTCGTGTAGGGGATGTAGGGGATACATGTGATGAGACATACATGCTAAGGAAAAAAGTCCCCTTTCTTTTTCTACAAGGAGCCGCCAATAAATCTATAATTTAGCTTATCACAAAAATGGGCATATATACGACACAATTAATGACTTTGAAATGCCAATATTTTTCATCAGTTAACTAGATTGGCCATTGTTTTACTATAATATCATTCTTCGGGAGTACTTTAAAAAGTGCCTGGGGACCTTGAAATGGATTGGAGGATTTGAATGCATGGCCTTCACAGAGCAGATATTGTTGGGACATATGATATGTGCAAATCTGAAGTTTAGAGCTAGAGGGACAGGTTAGGTCTGTTTTTCAGAGAAGTAAATAAAATGCAACAGATAAGTGACATAACAACGTCACTAAACTAAGACGTAGTTAGTAAAAATTCACAGTCAATGCATGATAGATACATGGGCAACGCATGAGTTTGGTGTGAGATATGTAGGGAGGAAATGGCAAGCAGGGAGGAAATGTATAGAAGTTCAGAAGGAAGCTCTAGAGGGAGGTCGCTCCTCCCTCCGCTACTTAAATAGTCTAATGGTGGCACTGCTCAGGCTGGTGGTGCTGGTGCTGTTGGTATTACTGAGATGCGGTATCAGTTGTGGTGTAAATGGTATTGGATGTTATGGCGGTGGTAGTGGTGGCGGTGTCGGTGTTGGCGGCGGTGGTGGTGTTGCTGTTGGCATTGCTGATGATGTGGTGGTGGTGGTGGTGGTGGTGGTATTGGACTTAATGGTGTTGGTGTTGGTAGTGGTGGGTTTATAAAAGACTGAGGAAGGTAAAAGGAAAGAAGGTCTTTCAAATTGTCTAAGAAACAAAGTAAATGCAGTTGGGCCTCTGTATGCCTGGGTCCCTCATCTCTGGAGTCAACAAACCTCGGATCCTGTACTATGTTTACAACTTGTGGTTGATTGAACCCGAGGATGCAGAACCGTGGATGCAGACAGAGGGCCAGGTGTGGACTTGAGCATCTGTGGACTTTGGTATCTGTGGTGGGTCCTGGAACCAATCCCCACGGATACCGAGGGCAACTGTCAAAGCTTTGTGGTTTCTGTGACTGTCTCTAATGAGCAACCTGTCCCAAGCTTCCTCCTGTGCGTAGATGGGCTTAGGCAGGGCAGCAGTGCTGAGCTGTCGCTGTTTTGTTTTGTTTACCCTCCTCTAAATCCTCTGTGAATGAGAAAGGGAAATTACAAAGTCTAAACCTTCCAAGATGCTGAATATCCTGATTATTTTTAAGTGTGCAAGTGTGTAATGGATGTCAGTGAGAAAAGAAATATGATGTATTATAAACATGGAATCAAAGGACAAATTCTCAAAATACAGCTCTAAAATTAACTGTGATAACTGACATTTTTATAACATTAAAAGACAATAATTTAAAGTCAGTATCAAGTCTTCTGCCTTTGTAAGGACTTACTTAATATTAAGCACATTATTGAAGGCACAATACTATGAAGAATATATAAAACCTTTTATCCTGAACTTAAACACTGCCAGTATCACCTCTTTGATCTTGGCCACTTTTAAGAGGTAAGAAATGTAATTATTTTACTCTCTCTTGGTCTTTGGAACCTGGATTCCAATATCAGCACTGACATGCACTAAAGAAAAGTGTGTAGTTTTTGACCACTTGGTATCTTAATTTTCTTATCATAAAAATTGGGGAGAACACTATTCCGCTTAAAAGGCAGTGCAAGAGTTCTTGCTAAACATAATAGCATATATCCGAGTTGTTTATCATAGCACCTGGAACATAGCAGCTGATCAATAAATGCTAATCTCCACCCCCTTCCCTGATAAAGCATCCAGGGCACATATAGAGGAGGACAACTTTTCCACCGTTATTCATCAAAGTAAAAAGAACTGTGGACCTGGAGACAGCGTATGTTTCAGCCCGCCTTGGTCTTGAACATTATTCAATTTTGCTTCAGTTTTAAAAAATATAATAAACATGTGTCAATTTGTTTTACAGGGAGTCATGCAATACCAAGAATTACACCTGCTTTGGGAAATAAAATTAATGCAACAGTCACCTGTATTGAGTTGTTTTGTTATTTTGATTTCTATACACTTACTTTACTTTTTGTTCTCCTTTCTGGTTTTTAAAACCCACTGGCATTTTTCACTAGGTGATGTTTACTAGAAAAGAAAGGCAAGATTGACATACAATATTTCAAAGAGACTGTTTATCCTCACCTTTCACTGAACTGTGTACTCAAACCCCAGGTCCACCCAGAACTGGGGGGTTCCACGCACAGGGACCCTCGCTCAATGCATTTGAAGCTTGGCATTTTCTCAATCTCATTGTCTGTTGAATTGAACTGAATTCAAGGGAATGTCGCACAGAGAGTATTTTATATTACGCTAGAAATAATCTTCACAGAAGCTGGCAAATAGAACTATCTTATTGTAGTAAACCGTGTTTTCTACCGACATAAAAAGTTGAAATACGCATTTTGAAAAGTTACCGCTGGTAGAAAATGGCCAGCTTAGAATTGTCATAATCGGCGACCAACGGGCATAAAACCACAACCGGTCAGATTACAATTGATAAATAATAGTAACGCACGATGGACCGCCATTACAAGTAATAGTAACGCATGATGGACCACCATTACGAGTAATAGTAACGCATGATGGACCACCATTACGGGGACGAACTCCTGACAATTCAGAAAAAAATACGTAAATGTTCCGAAACAACACTGTCCAGAATTCCAGCCTTTCCTTGGAAATTCTAACCTTGACTTGTGTGGCGTCTGAGCTCATAGACAGTGTGCGCAATGTTTTAGGGGAAGAGAGAGGACACTTACACTTAAAAGGCAGTTCATAAGTTTGGATTTTACTGTTTTTAGATCTATCGAGTCACCCCTTTGGGGACTATTCGCAAATACGTGACAGCGGAAAAGGGGAGCCTGATGGTGTTGCAGAGACAGGAGCAAATTGCTCTTTTGAGGGTGGCGGGGATTGGAGAGGTGTATTAACCCTTTCAAGACCCGCGGGCGGATTTCCTCGATGGATGTTAAAAAGCTTAGTGCCCCCAAACTTTTTAAATAGATCTCCCAATGTGATCAATGACTCTGTTAAATCCAGTGCCTTGAGAACTGGTTCTGTTTCCAGGTCTGCAAAAAAAGCACCTTTTTCTGTGTTTTTTTTTTCCTAAAGAATATAAATATATACACTACAAACTTTAAATGCTTAAAAATATATATATATATTTGTTTGTTTGTTTTGCGGTACGTGGGCCTCTCACTGTTGCGGCCTCGCCCGTTGCGGAGCACAGGCTCCGGACGCGCAGGCTCAGCGGCCATGGCTCACGGGCCCAGCCGCTCCGCGGCATGTGGGATCCTCCCGGACCAGGGCACGAACCCGTGTCCCCTGCATCGGCAGGCGGACTCCCAACCACTGTGCCACCAGGGAAGCCCTATATTGTTTTTTTAATATTTCGATGATGTGCTAATCTCCAAAGACTTTTTAAAGTGAAGGTATTGTTTAGGTCATATAACTTAATGCTTTCCTGATCTCACAATTTTAGGATATCTGCAACTCTGTGCATATCATCAAGGGAGAATCTTGAACATAACCCCTAGGAAATATTGCTTTCTACCTGCTATGTAGTCAGACCAATAGCCAATTTTCTGACCCATAGATCTATTAGCTGACCACGCGTAAATATCCTGAGTAAATTGCACTAAATACTGGGTCTATGAGCACCTTTGTACACTTCATCTTCCTTCTGTTTTATCCTCACTCTACCTTAGAGTACTGATTATAGCACCCCAACGAGTAGTGCACAGTCCGTGCTTTATTCCACACAGCTGGCTGTGGACACAGACAGCTCGGAGGAGCCCCTGACATCCCCCTTTTCTCTGTCTCCTAAACTCAACCCTTGCTAGATTTTCAGTCCAGGCAGTCGGGGACTTTCCATGATTCCTTTATTTTTAGATGCTTTATCACTCAACCACTGAGCACACTACTATTTACAAAATAAAAGTGCTTTAAGGGAAGGAAATGCACATCATTACTGAAGCCTCTAAAAAAGAACTAACCCATTTTTACAGATATTTACTGAGGCATTTTCTCTATGCTTGGATACAGCTGGGAACAAAAGAGAAACTCCTGGCCCTCGAAGATCTTACATTCTAGCGGGAGGAAGACAGATAACTAGAAATGTGAGAAAGTCGATTATATCACACATGAGAGGGTGAGAGTATATGAGAGAAATAGGCAGAAGGGGCTCTGACACAACCATACTTCAAAGGGCTCCCGGTTTGCTTTTTGTTCCATAGCATAGATTTATTTCTTTGTAACATAATTTTGGCCAAGTTCTCCTCTGATAGGTACAGAGCACGGATAAGCTTGATTTTTAGGTCACGTTGTCCGAATCCCACTGAAAATACATATTAGTCTTAAACAGATTGTTTGTCCTGAGTACATTTGATATGTTTTCTGATTGACAATATTTTTCATCATCATCCAATATGCTGACGTTACAAAAACTGGCGTACATTCCTGTCCTTACACAGTGCCTTGACAGTGGTTCCTAAAAGGGATTCACGATCCTTGCTCAGTATCTTCACCACACACATAGGTAGAGCATCCCTTCTGATCACTGCCGTAGTCCCTCATAACCACGTCTGATGCCCGCCATTCTGCTTGCTGTGGTCATGCTCACTCAGAACGCGTCTCATTCTGGCACCAGCCATCAGAATTTGTGTCACAGGACACTCTGCTCTTAGGCTAGAACTGTGCCTGCCTTTGTGCTAAAAGTGTCTTTCAACATGAAATAAAAACTCTAAAAAACCGTTACTTCAATTATCTCCACCTTCGGTCAATAATAATTAAAAATATTACCCTAACTTCTCTCCTTCTTCAACTCAAGACACCTCATTATTCTCTAGATAACAGAGGAAAAGATGAAACTGGCCTCATTCAAACCATCCTACTTCCTTTAGTGTTTACTATATTTCTACAACACAGGAACATGAATACACCTTCAGTCTGTTTATATTTTATAAGACAGTGTATTCCATAAATTTTCTAGACACCACATATTTGCGTTCTCATCCTCCCTGGCCTCCAAGGGAGACTTAAGCTCTTTCTCCCTGTATACAGCGTGTACTACATCCTCTCACCGAGAGCCCCTGATACTTTCCTGCTCAAATGCGTGGATTCAACAGCATCCACGTCTCAGGCATGTCGTGGGTCTGAGATCAGAGATCCTACCCTCAGCTCAATGGGCACATGTTGGCAACCAGCAAGGGGTAACACAACAATTACAGGACAGGGTGATAATCACTATCCTGACTGGCAGGAGGAGGGCCTGACCAAGACTGAGGGAGAAGTCAGACTGGAGATATTTATGAGGAGACGGACCACTAGCAGTGAATGTGGGGAAGCGACAGAGGTGGCGGAGTGAAGCCAGTGTCCCGGGGTCTGAACTGGTGGGAGACGGTCTCGCTGTGAACTTAGTGCAGCTGAATCATGAGGGCTGCAACATACACTTTTTCAAGGCTCCGTCCTACATATTTAATTTATGCTTTTGTATTCTTTTCCTTAAAGATCCACCCCCCCCAATCAAATTGCTTAAGTTTCATGTGCTATAAATCCTGAATCCACCCCTGCACTTGAGAAATGACACTCTCTACTGTAAGAATTGCACAGGGAAAGTCTGGTGCGCATGGAGAGAAAGTACGTGTATCCTGGACTACTGGATTGGAACTGCCTGTGGGATCTGAAGATGGGAAGATCCAGTCAAAAAGCCAGTTGGATTTTAAGATATAGTCCTCAAGAGAGGAATAACCAAAGGAATAGATAGGTGTGTCATTGGTATATAGATGATGGTTGAAGGCATTAAAAGGTAAAGTCTTCCTGTGGTTTATTCCTATAGCCTTTGCATTTCCCAGCAACCTCGAACAGAAAAGTTATACAGATGTAGGTAAAGATATAGAGATACCTACGAATTCATTTGGAAGAGGGGTTTTCTGCTGCTGGACCGTACTCTCTGCCACCATTCTCACCTTGAAGATATGAAATGATGCCCTAAACTAAAATGCCTTACTATACGTCACATTGTCAGAGAAATTCTCAAACTAGAAGCCAGGTTTCCTGACTCTAATTTTGTGTTTTATAATCATAAAGTATTGCCCATAAGGTCAGAATACCACTTAAAAACTAAAACAAACAAATGAACCTGTACCAGAAGGGTCTATTTGTTTCTTTGGATCATTTATAAAGCTATTAAGTAACATTAATTCTAACCCTGATCTCTAGGGGTCCACGAAAATCAGTTTCCAGTCCCTTGATGAATGGATATCTAATGACATTTGGTATAAAACCTTATCAAAGGATTTTTGAAAGTCTAAATACATTCTGTCTGCAGCTCTCCTTCTGTACAATAATCTTTACCCACTCAACTAACACTAATGGCCTTTTTATTGTGCTATATGTTGTCAGAAGGGATGGGCCCAGGGAGGAAAAAGGAGGAGACGATAGCATAATAAATATGAGTGAACTGCAGAGAAACCAGGAAAGAAAAGCGAGAAACGGATATTGAGGGGAACGTTCAAATCAGGGCAGGTGTGGGAAAGCAACAAGAGTGACCTCTGAAAGATGTAAACTAGTAAGAAAAAAGATAAAATGTATTTTAAAATCTACCCATACGACGTGTGGATCGCTTGTTACGTGTCCCACTGGGTAGGTACTAAAGCCTTTTGTACATTTTCTGCTTCAGGTGCCACTCAGCGGAGGAGGAGTTTTGAGCGTCAGAGACCTGAGTCACCCCTGCCAAGGTCAGCCACCTGGTAAGCGCTGAGTTGAGTTTTGAACCCAAGTTTGTCTCCAAAGTCCCAACTCTTGATCGGTAGCAGATTTAAGATCACCTCCAAAATTATGTTTGTATAATAATGCCTTTGTGAGGAAATAATGGTATTATCACATTATAAAACTTTCCGTCGGTCAGATCTATGTATTTATCGATCTATCTACCTATCTATGTGTCTTGCATCTATCTGTCTATCCGTCCAACCATCTATCTACCTACCTACCTAACTACCTGTCATCATCATCACCATCCGTCTCTGTCAGGTTTATTTTCTGTCTCTCTCTTTCATAACAAAATGGACCAGGTGGGTAGGAGCCCTGTGAGTTTGGGCCAGTATATTCCTAGCTCCGAAACAGCGCCTGGCACACAGTAGGTCTTCAAGACACACGCGCCGAATGAAGGGATGCCTGGCAGCATCTCTCCACGGTGGAACACAGAAACTCTGGATCAAACACTGAGGAAAAGGACCACCTGTCCTATGCTGCCACCATGCCTTCTCCCTCTAACCGCACACCCACCTTCCACCTCAATGAAGAGAACGTGTCCAGACACGACACAGCCACAGCTTTTGCAGTGGCTGCCAGCACAGCCAACTGCCCCCCAACGGCAACATCTTGCTAAGGAGAAATTCCTTCTGTCCTTATTTCAGTGTTTGATTTAAATGGCAACACCCTGTTCCCCTTCCTCTGGTTCCCACCTTACCCTCCTCGTCTCCGCAGTCGCCTCTCAAGTTCTCATGTACTATTCCACCTTCCCTCTGTGCTGGGGAGCATTGCATGAATTTCGGCGTCCTGCAGGGGAGCAGCGTTAGAAAAAGGGAGGTAGCTTCCCTCCACGCCCCGCACCCAGTGTATGGGAACTAAGAGAACCCAGAGCTGCTAGAGGATCTGACAGCTTTACATCAACATCTGTTCCGTCTGGCTTTGACCCTCTTTGCTGTCTCACTAAATTCCTCATGAGAGTATTTCAAAATTACGTCGAAAATTATGATTTTCTAATTCTATCGGGCCATGCCTCCTGATAACATATTGAAGTACTCAGAACGGGTAATTTAAGGAAATAGCAGAGGATGCAAATAATGGTCGAATAGGTTAGTGAACTTGCCTAGGGGCTGACTTGCACTGAAGAATCAAGGGGTCAAGTTTAAGTACCAGGGCATGAGTGTCATGGTGTAAGTAACACGATATGAAATGTGAATTACTTTTTCATGCCAAGTTTTCATTTTCTTTGACTGTTTTTATTTTTTAGAATCCAAAGTAGTGTGTCCGGAGAGAGAGAGAGACATACATAGATAGAAGGGTCTAAATGGAGCTGAATGTCCATCTAGATGTAAATTGCAGAGTGCACAGGAGAAGCGTCTTTGCACACGTCAGGCACGTTGTAGGCAGGTATCCAAACGCGTAGGACTCAAGATTGATACCCTGTGATTTACTACGTTGCGGCTGACGCTCCTGAAGACGTGATTTAGTAGTCACTGGTTATTTCAATTTACTCTTTTTGCGTTTTTAATTAGTAAATGAATCCCTCATGGTCAAATGATTAATTGCACAGTAATTCACTGCAGTACTTTCTTTTCCTATTTGTGCAAAGCACAGTGCATAGAGGAAGCGTCTGGAATATGGGCTGACGTTATAAATTATAGCAATGCATTCACACCGCTCTCCTTCAGGTGGTGTCAGCACTTTCATTATAAACTCCCATTTTCAAGGTGCTTAAAAACTAAGCTGGGAAAATTCATTTTCAGATGGCAGCTGGTATAGGGGATGTCCACCAGGGAGCAATGTTTTTAAATTTAAGAACGTCCTTGGCCGTCGTTACACAGCAGATGAAGTTAGCTATGCCCTTTTCTCATGTAATTCTCTGAAACAAAAGAAAAATGAAATAAAACTACTTCTCTTAGTGGCAGTGGCTCTAAGGTAAACTCTAAAATGATGTGAATTTTAGACACAGTCCTTTTTTGTTAGAACAGTGTCAGATTTAAAGAAAAATTCAGAAGATAGAAGAGTTCCATATATTCCTGTACACAGTTCCCCTTATTTATTTTTTTGCGGTACGTGGGCCTCTCACTGTTGGGGCCTCTCCCGTTGCAGAGCACAGGCTCCGGACGCGCAGGCTCAGCGGCCATGGCTCACGGACCCAGCCGCTCCGCGGCATGTGGGATCCTCCCGGACCGGGGCACGAACCCGTGTCCCCTGCATCGGCAGGCGGACTCTCAACCACTGCGCCACCCGGGAAGCCCTTCAGTTCTCCTTTTATGAACAGCTTACATTCGTATGACATATTTGTGATAATTAATGAGCCAAGATTGATACATTGTTATTAACTGAAATCCTTACTTTTCTGGGATCTCCGCGGTTTTTACATAAAGCCCTTTTTCTGTCCCAGGATCCCATCCAGGTTACTTGCATTCCATTTAGTCACTCTGTCTTCTCGGGTTACTCTTGGTTGTGGCTTTCCTGGTTTTTGATGACAAATCCCTGATGACTTTGTAGAGTCCTGGTCAGATATAGAGCAGGCTGGTGCTTTGTTGGAATTCGATGTTTCTTCTTCTTTTTTTTTTTTTTTTAATATAGTTGATGTATAAGTTACAGGTGTACGATACAGTGATTCACAGTTTTTAAAGGTTTACTCTGTTTATATCTATTATAACATATTGGCTATATACCGTGCTGTAGAATATTTCTTTGTAGTTTATTTTATACATAATAGTTTGTACCTCTGAATCCCCTCCCCCTGTATTGCCCCTCCTCCCTCCATGTTTCTTCTTATGATAGGGTTTGGGGAAGGAGGACCGCAGTGTAAGTCACCATCTTCTTCACCTCATATCAAGGTACATCTCATCAACACGCCTTATCACCTTTGATGCTGCCCTAACCCCTGGGCAGAGGTGGTGCTTGCCGGGTTTATCCACCTTACAGCTACCGTTTCTTTTCTTCTCTATGTGCTGTACTATTTACAAGGAAGTTGTGCACAGCCCACGCCTAAGGAGTGGGATTTCCTTTCCACCTCCTTGGACAGAGTATCCACAGAGCTTACTTGGAATTCTTCTGTCTGGGATATGAGCCTCTGCTTCTCCATTTACTAATGTATTCAGTCATTTATGATATCAGTATAGACTCATGAATATTTATATTGTATTTTGGGTTACATCCAGTATTACGTTATTTATTTTGTTACTCAAATTGTCCCAGCGCTAGCTGTTGCTTTTTTGTTTTTAATTGTCACTATAGGCAATTCTAGTGAGAATGCGCCCTCTCGTCACGTCTAAAATAGGAATCCCTCCTCACCATTCAACATTGCATCAAAATCCAGATGCCACTAAACAACAGCGACAAAACTCAAGGCCCCCAGCACGGCACGTGTAATCAAAGGGTAACGTCAAAGTGGCAGCAAGCCCCTCAGTCCATTTTTCTAAGCTCCCGTGTCCTTTATGGAGCCAAACTTTCCTTTTAGTCAGACTGCAAACCAATAGTCCGACAAGCTTTCTCTGGAAATTCTGCACTAAAGTGGAAGATAATAATAATAGTGAAGCAGCTGCATGTCTGGCTCACTCTCAAGCGTGCAGCCTCTGAAGGGCTAACTGCGTGCTTTCCAGACTTGCCCCTGCTATCCTGCTGTGACCTGGGCAATTCATTTCAGGATTTAACACCTCCTTGTTGATAAATGATGATATTAACGAGGGTCTAGCTCAGCGGGGTACGGGGTCTGCTGCAAGCACTGAGGTCCTCCGGGGAGCAGGTCCTCTCTGTGCCTGCGGGGCCCCCGAACAGCAGGAGGGCAGGATGCTCTGCTCAGGCCTGGGAGGACCGTGAGCCCACAGGTGGTCCGGCAGCCAGGACGGACACAGGAGAGGCCTGTGGACGTAAGAGAGTAAGCGTCCCGGGACACCTGCGCGGGCAGCATCGCAGGGAGTGCAGAAATCGGTGCACGGCAAAGGCAGGCAGACCCCAGGCAGTCACGGGACAGCGGGAAGAGGTTAGCTTCCTACAGCTGCCCACTGCCTCTGCAGCGTGTCCCAGGCGCTCCCCGAATTCCTCAGCATGTAGAGCCCTGGAAAGTTCCCCGCTTTGCCATCACTCCAGGTTCCTTCCTTCTGCACTCAGGTCCCGGTTTCCTGCCCTCCCACCCTCCAGGGGCCAATTGCCCCATTAAGGCTGAAGTTCCTGCCCCTCCAGGACCCCCAGTGCTCACCTGGGGAGTCACTGCCATGACTTACTTGGGCATCATTCCTGCAAGAGATTCTGGTTTCCTTTAAAAAAATTAAATATTCATTAAAAATAATTTTAATATTTAAGTTTGAAACATATTGAGTATATCAAAAACCTGTTTGTTAGTCAAAAATCTGAGTCAGCTTTGTTAATGTCCTTTTTTCTAACATATATATATCAAGTTATATGAAATTGATATTATATATATGTGGTACTTTTTTATATAGAAAGTTCCGTATGTAATATAAAGTCCTTTATATATAAAGGTTATATAAGTTAAAGCTTTATATATAAACATTATATAGATAGACCTTATATATATACATGTAAGATATATATAAGGCACTTTATAGAGAGAGAATATATATTTCTTTATATATAATTAATTAATTATAATTATATATATAAATAATATAATTATAATATTTTCTTATAATTTTTAAAGTTTCCCATTGTAGTTATGCACCCCCTTTATAATCCAAATATGCATACTTTTGTGGGCCTCTTCTCACTTTTCTTAAACGAACCTGCCCATTTTATTGCTTATTTGAAAGAACACATTTTGTCTGATTCCCTCAGTTTTATTCTTGTTCCCATTGAATTATCCTCTGGTTTTAGGCTAATTATTTCTTTTATCCTTTTGGGTTTACTCTGCTCTTATTTCAACTCCTTGGCTTGCTTACTAAGCTAATTAATTTTCTTTCTTTTATTCTAATTTTATGATTAAGTTGCTAGTTTTCTCACAGTATTGCTTACCTGGATCCCAGCAATGTTGAGGTGTCGGGGGATTCTTGTTTTTATCAACTTCCCAAAGCCCTTGTGTCTGCTTTGGATGTGAGCCACTTGCTCAGACGGGGCAGGTCTCCGGGGTGTCTGTACAGACACTTGCGGCCTCCCACAGCCTGTTTCCCTAACGTCTATTCGGGGACGTTATTCATGCACTTAGGACAGAGCACTGAGACACACTTTTCCTTCTCCATCAAGTTTTCTGGGTCATTATGCCTTATTTATGTCTCCTATAAACAGCGAAGAGCTGAGCTTCTAAACAGTCCAATCCAAGCCTTGGCCTTACCAGTGGCTGCCTGAGTCCGTTTACATTTGCTGGGACTGAAATAGTTGAGCATATACACACGACTATATATAAAATAGATGATCCACAGGGACCTGCTGTACAGCACAGGGAACTCTGCTCAATACTGTGTAATAACCTACATGGGAAAATAATCTGAAAAAGAGTGGATACATGTACGTGTATAACTGAACCACTTTGCTGTACAACTGGAACTAACACAACATTGTAAATCAATGATACTCCAATATAAATAAAAATCAAATTACGAAACAATAAAATAGTGGGGCTTCTTTCACTTTTCTAGTTTGATCTTGGGATTTACTCTTCCGCTCCTTTGCTTCTTTGCATTTTTCCTGTTTTCTTGTGGGTGATTAAGTTTTCACTGTTTTTTTTTTTTTCTGCTCTTGAGAAACTAATCACCTTTGTCCTCTTCGGAAGTAACAATTGGCCTTTTTCACGTATTCATGATGAGCAAAAATCTCAAATTGATTCATATTGTTACATTTCTTCTCAGCAGCTATACTGATTTCAAAGAAATGTCTTTCTTATTGTATGTTTTTTTCTAGTATCTTAATTCTATCTTGTTTGAATACTCAGACATTTGATGATTGCTTTTGTTATTATTGTGTGCAGTGAACATCACCTTAGCTCTATTTACACACTCACTGTTCCTCTTTACTTACTACTTCTCTGTGAATCCAACCATCCTTTCCAGGTTCAATTCCTTTTCTTCTGAAGCACATTCCTCATCATCCCGTCATCAAAGTCCATGAGAAATAAATTCTCTCAGGCTTTTTGTGATACGTTTCTTTTGCCCTTTCACCCTTTAAAATGTATATAAAATTTTCATTGCTAGTTGAATTTCCCTTCCTACCTTTTGCCCTTGTAGTCCGTGTGGAGGAATATCTGATTCCTGTTCCTTTGTAGCCGTCTCCTACCTTTGGCTGCTCTACGGTTTTGTTTTGGTCTTGGATTATCTGTAATTTTACTGTGAGGACTCGGTGTGGATTTGCTTGGTCTTTCTTTAGCTTTACTGTAATTCTTGAATCTAAGGTCTGTGTCCTTTATGCATCCAAATGTTCCTCTTTCCCATCCTCTCTCTTCTATTTTGGCTCTAAGATGGGCTTTTTCCGCTCTTATTCACATCTTTTCACTGGTAGTATTTTCTGTCTCTTCTCCTCTACGTGCTGTCTACAGTGTAATTTCCTCATGTCCCACTGAGGTCTTAATTCCCTTTTTAGATTTGTCTAGTTTGATATTTAATCTTGCCATTGAGCTATTCAGTTTTAATTAACTTATTTATTCTTAGAAGTTTTACTTCTTTTCTGTCTCTTCTTCTTTTCCCTAAAAACACTGATTTATTAACTAGTAATTTTCTGATGTCATATCAGAACACACTTATTTTACATGTTTTTGAGATGTCACTGATACACAATACACTGTACATTTTATTTATTTATTTATTTATTTATTTATTTATTTTTGCGGTACGCGGGCCTCTCACTCTTGTGGCCTCTCCCGTTGCGGAGCACAGGCTCCGGACGCGCAGGCTCAGCGGCCATGGCTCACAGGCCCAGCCGCTCCGCGGCACGTGGGATCTTCCCGGACCGGGGCACGAACCCATGTCCTCTGCATCGGCAGGTGGACTCTCAACCACTGCGCCACCAGGGAAGCCCCCACTGTACATTTTAAAGATGTACAGTTTGGTGAGTGTTTACGTGTCTGTACATATGAAAGCACCACTACAGCCAAGACAGTGACATGGATCACTTCCAGAAGTTTCCTCCTAACCTTCCCACCACCACCACCACTTCTCCTCCCAGACTTTGGGCAACCACGGATCTGCTTCCTGTCACTACAGGTCCGTTTGCATTTTCTATAATGTTATGGCATAGAATTATGTCGTTTTGTAGTAGGTAGAATCATGGGCTTCCAAGAAATCCACATCTTCATCCCCAGAATCGAATCTGCAAACATGCCACCTTGCAGGGCTGGAGGGGCTTTGCAGGTCTGAGTAATAAGTTTCTTGAGATGTGAACTAATCCTGTGGATGGCTGTCTTCACAAGGACCCATAGAAGAGGGAGGGAGGGTCACACAGATGTGAAGACAGTGGCAGAGGTTGCAGTGACGCGGGCTGTGAGCCACGGACCGCGGCAGCCTCTAGAGGCTGGAAGACGCGAGAAAACAGGTTCTCTGCTGCTTCTTCCAGCACGGAATCCTGCCAACTTCGTAGTTGTAACCCAGCGAGACCGACTTCCAGCTCTAACCTTCAGATCTGACCTTCAGTCCTGTGGGAGCTGTTTTATACCGATGAACCTATCTCCAGGGCAGGAATAGAGACCCAGACGTAGAGAACGGACGTGCGGACACAGTGGGGAATTGGGTGGTGGGACGAATTGGGAGATGAGGATAGACTACATGCAGTGTCCTGCATAAAATAGAGAGCTACTGGGAGCCTGCTACAAAGCACAGGAAGCTTAGCTCGGAGCTCTGTGACCACCTGGACGGGTGGGATGGGAGGGGGTGGGAGGGACGTCCAAGAGGGAGGGAATATAGGCATACATGTAGCTGACTCACTTCATTGTACAGCAGAAACTAGCATGACATTGTAAAGCAATTACACTCCAATTACAAATAATCAGTATATTGGAAGTTATTTGATAAGAGCAGAAATAAGAAGCTAATACAAGTGTGCGTTCTTCTTGCTCTGTCTGGCTTCTTTACTCAGCATAATTATTTTGAGATGTGTTCATGTGCAGGTACCAACAACTTATTTCTTTTTATTGTTAAATAGTAGTTGGTTGTTGTATAGATTTGCTGCCGTTTAACAAACAATTGGGTTGCTTTCAATTTGGGGCTGTTAAAAATAAAGCTGCTATGAACACGCATGTATAAGCATTTGTACCTGCAGTTGCTCTCTTTGGGGGCATAAATACCCAGGAATAAAACAGCTGAATCAGAGCATACGTATACGCCTACATTTTCAAGGCGCTGCCAGACTGTTTTCCAAAGGGGCTGCACCATTTTACATTCCCATCACCAGTGTATGAGAGTTTCAGTTTCTCTGCATCCTCATCAACATTTGTTATATTCAATCTTTCAACTTTAGCCGTTCTAATAGGTATGTAGTGATATTTTCTTATCATTTTAATTTATACTGACTTAATGTTAAGTGACATCAAGCAACTTTTCATGTGCTTATTTGTCATCTGTTCATCCTTGATGAAGTGTCTGTTCAAATCTTTTGCCCATTTTTTTTTAACTTGGGTTGTTTTCCTATCATTAGGTTTCCAGAATTCTTTATGTTTCGAAATATAATTTTTTATCAGACGTATGCTTTGCAAATGTTTTCTCCCAGCCTGTGGCTTGCTCTTTTTCATCCTCTTAGCAATAGCCTTCAAAGCGAAGTTCTTAATTTTGAGGTAGTCTAAGATTATTTTTTTCTACTATGAATCATTCTTTTGGTGTGATATTTATAAATTGCTTGCCTAAGCCAATATGCAGAGTTCTTTCCTAGGTTTTCTTCTAGAATCTTTAGAGCATTGTTTTAAATTTAGGTCTATAATTCATTTAGAGTTACTCTTTGAACATGGTGCAAGTATTCCGTTCTATCGTTTATTCGTCTCTCTTGACAGCGGTATGTAACTGTCTCGGTTAAGGTGACTTTTTAATGACTTGAAGTGAGTTAATGTTGGCATTTCAACTTTGTTCTTCTTCATAAAAGTTGCTTTAATTTGTTCTATGTCCAATGCATTTCCATATGGATTTTAGAATTAACTTCATTTCTATAGGAAGTCTGATGGGATTTTAACTGGGAATGTGTTGAATCTATAAATCACTTTGAGGAGAATCAACATCTTAACTATATTGAATCTTCTGAAACATGAACATTGTATAACTATTTATCCAAATCTTTTATCATTTCTCTCCACAGCTTTTTCAGTGCACAGGTGTTGTGCATCTTCTGTCAAATTCACCCCTAACAGATGTTCCCTCCAACATCTCTACCATCACCTCCATCACCATTGCCCCTCACCTCCACCTCCATCACCATTGCCCCCACCTCCACCATCATCAATCTACCTCCACCTCCACATTCCCCACCTCTACACTCATCTCCATCACCATTGCCCCTCACCTCCACCTCCATCACCATTGTCCATCACCATCGCCACCTCCAACATCTCTACCTCCACCACCCCCACCATCCTGGGTCCCAGCACCATCTCTCATGTTGATGGTTTGATTTTCACCTCTTTCTTGTTGCTGTATTTTTGTAAGATCAGCATTGCAATTAAAGTAATTTTATTTAGCAGTTTATCTAATATTTCTAGGGGTTTGTACTGAGAATATTTTTATGCTTAGTTCACAAGACTGTTGGAAGTGTAATTAGGGAATTATCTTTTGTATGGTGGTAATTTCACTATTTTGTAAGCCGCTATTTTCGTATGACCACGCTGCTACCGTCCTTTATTGGTGGTTGGCACTTGGAAATGTTGGATGACAAATGATTAATTTTGCAAGAACCCCATGTATAAATCACCTTATTTAACTTCCTTCAACTGTTTCAAATTTGTTGCTTTAGTAATTCCATTTGATTGTCAAAATTATGCCTCTTTTATTGTGCCTGGTTTTGTATTTCCAAACTTATCATGAATGTGATGTCTTCTACCATCTATGTCTTTCTTTTTATTTTCCACCTTGTAAACTCAACTAAGTGAAGATGCTTTCCCATCAAGTTTTTATAAAGATTTAGTGACTCTTTCATATTCTCCCTTTGCTTGGAACAGATCCTAATGTAACACCTGGTATTACACCTTGTGAAAGTATTTCTCATAAAAAGATAAGTCAAAATTTTATCACTGTGTGGCCAGTGGTACCAACCCATTTCACCTCAGGTCCAAAGGCTAATCATTCAGGTAGTTATGCATTTCCTGAAGTAAGTTGTTAGGTAAATTGAAAGGAAGAGACAGACTGCATACGTGCAAGAAAAGAGACAACCAGGCATCTAAAGTAACACATATATAGTCTATTAAAAAATATATATATATATATATATAAAATATGGACTGCTGGGACAAAGAAAGACAGAGAGTTAGAGAGACAGGGAGACAGAGACAGAGACTGAGAACTCCCACTTAACATGAATTAGTCATGTGCATTTGAAGAGATCAACATTTAAATGCATTTTGTGATGAGTATTTTGAAAGACAAAGAATCCTTGTCTAAAGTGATTGACCAGTTCTTAATTCATATATATTTTTAACTTTTATACTACATATTAGGGTCCCTTAAAGTAGGAACAATGTTACATTTTTATCCCTGTGTTTTCTTTCATTTGCTGATATTCATTTACATCTTTTACCAAAGCTGATCTAAGTATTCTTTGTATTTCACTGCTTAATGTAAAGTTGTGAATATAACGTGTGCATGTTTTCCCTAGACATTCCAAATACTGTGTGTGTGTGTGTGTGTGTGTGTGTATAAAATCTTCTTTCAGGGGGTTGTGATCTTTTTATTTTGCTCAAATACCTGACCTTATCCTTTTAATTTTTAAAAAATTACTTTTGATGTTGTCCAGGAGTCAACATCAAGCTATTTGATCAGCCAAATGACTAGTCAAAGAAACAGAAATTAAAATAAACAGCACACGATCATTAAAATGTGAAAAAAACTAGGTTTGCCTATCAAGCCTGGGTCAGTGGTGACCAGAAATCAATCCTGTCGTTGGTGAGCGAGCCAGGCGGAGGCCAGGTCCGCACAGGTGAGCATCCCCGAGACAGGGCTGCCGACCACCTCCCTAGTGGCTGCCGACCACCTCCCTAGTGGCTGCCAGCTGGAATGCAGCCGGTCATCATCCCCTGAGCCTCCCTCCTGAGCCTGGCGGCCTCTGTTCCCCCTTCATCCTCTGCCACAAAGCTACACAGCGTCCTCCCAAGGTATAGTCTAACCTCGTCATAACATTAGTCCCTAAAGCACGTGCCACAGATTTCAGACAATAATAGTCAAAACAGGCATAAATGCGGCGCCATCCAGTTACGTGAAACAACTCAGCCACACCAGTGACTCCATTGTACAGCCTCCATCCATGGACGTTCAGCACTGCGGTGGTGATAGTGTGTGAGTTTGTGGATGCAGTGTGGACGTTCAGCATTGCGGTGGTGATAGTGTGTGAGTTTGTGGAGTGTTTTGCTTCTGTCATCATGCTTTCCATATGAATATGTGAGAGAAAAGCAAGAATCAGATGTTCCGGGTGGTGCCCATGTGGTCTGCCTTCACTGGTTGAAATTTCTCCCCGCCCCTTCTTCTCATTTTTCTCCTCCTTACACACACATTTCTCCTGGAGAACTAGCTGCCTATTTGCACATGTATGTTGCACTCAGAACAGATTATCATCTATCTGTTCATCAAAATCCAGGAGCTTTAAAACAAATAGCCACCCAAAGAAGAATAAAGAAAAGGACTCCCCGACTACTGTCCCAACTTTTCTACCCATGATCAATACACACCAGGCAGAGCTGCGCTATCTTAATTGTCTCTTTTTTAAAGACGTGTATGATGCCGTGTGCCAGGTAGCATGTCCTTCTGGAGAACTGGCAGGAGCGCTGGTTCGTGGAAGGTTCACCTATTACCTTGCCCCACAGCCAGCTGGAGGCTAACCAGACTGATAGCCCTAAACCACCGCAGCACAGACCCAATGATTTTTACATCAAGCAGCCTGATGTACTGCTCTGCCATCTACCAATCCCTTTCCAATATCGATCCAGTCCTAAATGAGCCTTCCCTGCTTTGTACCATGAGCAATAATTAAAAAAGCAGCACATTGATTTTAACTAATATTATGAAGGCTCTGGATGTGCACATGCTTACAAAATAGCGGGCTTGACCCATCTTTCATTGTTCAACAAAGGATCCTGATTAAAGTTGAGACACAGGCAAAGAGAAACGTGTCTGCACTGAACGTGTCAAAACTTATACCTGCTCTGTTTTATTATAAATCTCGTTTCAGTACCAATGGAGATTTTCTTCCCCGCGTTTTCAACAAAATAAATAAGAACATTCTTAAGCCCAGGGTAGAGGGTAACACATCAAGGGAAAATATTTTTTATAAAAAGCTGTTATAAACGCATTTCACGTTAAAATATGAAGGCATTTTCATTTTGTATAACTCATTTGAAAGCAAATAATTTATTAATGGATGTCCAACGTATGCTCTGGCACCAAACATGAATCCTTTTCAAGTTTAAAGTGTCTTCTCACTGTCCTATATGTAGTCAAAACTAACTTCATGCTAAACTACCAATGAAAACAAAGAAAGTGACGTAATTTTGCATCAGCTTCAAATACCAGAAGCCAATCTGTTTGCAGGATGTGGGTAGAATTTCCATGAACTGCAAAGCTCAAAACAACTACATTTAAAAAATATGTCAAAAGGGGTTCCCTGGTGGCGCAGTGGTGGAGAGTCTGCCTGCCGATGCAGGGGACACGGGTTCGTGCCCCGGTCTGGGAGGATCCCACATGCCGCGGAGCGGCTGGGCCCGTGAGCCATGGCCGCTGAGCCTGCGCGTCCGGAGCCTGTGCTCCGCAACGGGAGAGGCCACAGCAGTGAGAGGCCCGCGTACCGCAAAAAAAAAAAAAAAAAAAGCCACACTGCTCTGCTGGATGAAGAAAGCAAGTTTTCCAACGTACAGGTAATTAGGGGTGTTCATCCTCACATTCCTCTCCCAGTGCAGAGATTCGAGGTTTGTACCAAAGTGAAAGCACATGACCATTTATTCTCTTTAATCGTCCAGGCAGCTGGAAATCCTGCCTCTCCCATATCATCCTTCTCCCTACATCTCCTCTGAGAACCCCTAAGAATATATTCCAACCTATGAATAATGCAAGTCACACTAGCAGATATTAAAATAGAGTTAAAGGTCCAAAAAATTTTTTAATTATACTATTGGTAAAATAGTTAACAGGCTATTTTAAAAGAGCCAAAAATCTTAAAAGTACCTCAGTATGTATAAGTACAGTAGACCTCCAAGACACTTTGCCCCCAAGTTACTATAAAAACCCAGCGTAACGCAACTGGATACTTGTACCTGGCCCCCAGACACTCACAGTTCTCAAATGGTGGGAGAATTAAGTTCTCATTTTCCGGTTTTGTTTGTTTTTAATGGGAGGTGGTTAGGGATGCGTATAGAATAAGAAATAATGAGCTCATGCCCTTTTAGGACTTCCCTAGTTTGTCCTATGGCCCATTATATGTAAATTTCACTCTTCTTAACTTTTGTGCATTTTGTGTTAGTGCAGACTGAAAAGTGTTTATTTTTGTTGACTTCACAGTAACACAACCCTGAAGATGACACAATTAAAATGTGTTCACCTTATTTATTGTGGCGGGAAGTTTTCCTGCACAAGCTCATCACACAACAGAAAGAATATTCAAAACTACTTCTGCAGTCATTATTTTGAGCAGAAAAAAGATCTTCTATCATATTCTAAAGAAAAATGACCCCAAGTAAATCGACACGTTCAATATACCTCCCCGCACACACATACACATACTTCTCCCCCCAAAAAGCATAGATGAATATCTACATCACCTTGGGACAAAGGCTTGTGAAACTGTAAATGCAGCAGAGGAAACACGCGTTCACCTGTGTAGACAGCCTCCCGTTTCACACATATTCTTAGGCACCGTGTGTCAACCGTTCCATGAAGTAAACTTGCTCGCTGTCTTCCTGGGGTTTAGTCTATCCTGGCCAGACTGAACACTCTTTAGCCCACCTCACTTCATGGCCATGAAGGATTCTCAGACCCACTCACACACACACACACGCTTGGAACATATAACTACGTATAAAATAGATGACTAATGAGAACCTACTCTATGGCACAGGCAACTCTATGCAGTGCTCTGTGGTGACCTAAATGGGAAGGAAAACCAAAAAAGAGAAGATATATGTACCCGTATAGCTGATTCACTTTGCTGTACAGCAGAAATGAACACAACATTGTAAAGCAACTATACTCCAATAATTTTTTTTTAATTAAGAGCATAGTTACGTTATGGGACTTAAACAATAGCATTAACTCATTTCTTTTTTGATTTTCATTTTCCTGAAGCTTAAACAATTAAAAACTTAAATCAATTGCCCCTCAGCAGGAAGAGATCAAGAAAGGACCCGTGAGTATCACTGAGGCAAAGGGCGTGCAGGTGGGAAGGTGGACCGTGTGCTCTTTGCACAGGTGCCTGGAAGTGTCCAAGGGCTTGCATGGAGTTCAGACGATCAGAGTTACAGGAAGTTCCCGGGATCACTCTCCTCGCCACGGGGAATCACAGACCTGCCAAATATTCTTGTCACATATGTCAGTTCTTTCACAGACAACAAAGGCCACACAGGCGCTGGTATGTACCAACCATATAGAAGGCTGAGAGAATCTGGGCTGGGGACATGAAGAGCTATCCTTGCGCTGAGCTTTCAGGACCATGTCCCAATCCCACACCCCAGAACTGGGCCACCAGGAGAGCTGCTGTCTCTGAGGCTGTGGATTCAGGAAGCCTTAGCCTGGGCTCTCAGTTCCAGAACCACTGTGTCTGCCCTGGTCGGGGGCTGCTTCTCCAGCCAGTGCATAGGAGGAGTAGATCCGGCTTTGAATGGCTCAGCAGGCATGTCTGCCCCAGCCTGGAAAGAACAGAACCACAGTGATGAGAGCACCATGTGGGCTCAACCGTGAGCACAGTGGGCTAACCTGTATTGACAATGACCAGCTCCTCAAGGGTTCTCCAGAGAAGTCAAATTGACTAAAAGAAAAACATTAACATTTTTTTAAATGAAGTATTTCTTATACCCATGTATGTAGACTGAGACTTAACATTTACTATCGAAGTAAATATGTGTGTGCGCGCGTATGTAATTGTGGTCAGTATCAAAGAGTTCAGGGTACAATGTTGCTGTGACAATTGGGCATCTAGATCCAAAATGTATATGAACCTCTACCTCACACCACGCACAAAAATTAACTCAAAGTGGATCACAGACCTAAATGTAAGATCTAGAAGTATCAAACCCTTGGGGAAAAAAAAACAGGTGAGTAAGTCTTCATGACCTTGATTTAGGCAATAATTTCTTGGATGTGACACTGATAGCACAAGCCATAAAATTTTAAATGGACAGATTGGACTTGAAACTAAAAACTTTGTGCTTCAAAGGACGCCACCAAAAAAGTGAAGAAGCAGCACAAAGACCAGGAGAAAATATTTCAAAATCATGCATCTGATAATGGACTTGTGCTCAGAATTCTTTTAAAAACTTGTAACTCAGATAAAAAGACAAATAACTCAATTTAAAATGGGCAAAGGAGTTGAATAGACATTTCTCTAAAGAATATATAAAAATGGCCAATCAACACATGAAAACACTCTCAACATCATTAGTCATTAGGGAAATGCAAATAAAACCATAATGAGTTACCATTTGTCACCCGCCAGAATGGCAATAATATAAAAAGAGAAAATGACCAGTGTTGGCCAAAGATGCAGAGACATTGAGACTTAATCCATTGCTCATGGTAATGTAAAAGGATGCACTCACTTGGGAGGACAGTTTGGTCTCTTTTTAAAACGTAGAGTAATCCTCTGACCCAGAAATTTGACTTTTAGGTATATAGCCAAGAGAAATGAAAATTTATGTCCATACAAAAACTGGTACACGAGCGTTCACCGCAGCATTATTCATAATAAACAAAAATGGAAACCGCCCAAACATCTACTAACTGGTTAGTTGGATAAACAAAATGTGCAAAGACATACAAGGGAAATATTTGACAATAAAAGAACATGAAGTGTATGAAGTACAACATGGATAAACTTCAGAAACATCAGGCTTAGATAAGGAAGGTAGGAACAAAGCAACACACTTGGTGTGAGTCTATTTATATGAACTCTCCAAACAGGCAAACACAGAGAGACCCAAGCGGTTTAGGAATTACCCAGGGCCATGTGCAAGAGTGCCAAGTTACTGTAAATAAGGGGATGACAATGTTCTAAACTTAGATTGTGGTGATGTCTGTACCACCGTGAAAGTAAAAATTCATTGAGTGTGCATTAAAATGGGTGGAATTTATGATATATCAAAGAAACTATTTTCAAAAAAAGAGAGAGAGAAGCAAAAAACAGAAATATCAAAATATCACCTCTCATGGAATGACAGCTGGATTTTTAAAAGCAGAAAACTGGAACATCATCAAGTGATTAAAAAACATATTTGTTCTACTAGTATAACTAGTATTGAATATACTGTAAAACTATATTGCAAATATTATGCATTTTTCCAGTCCTTTTTTTCACACATACACACCCAAAATATTGAGCGTTTTTACCAATAGATCCTCACTAAAATTACTCCTAAAAGTAAGTACTTCAAAAAATAGAACAGTCTTGAAGAAATATCCTTGATGCCAAAAAAAAAAAAATGATGCACAAAGAAAATAGTAAATATGGACATACTGACTGTAAAACAATTCAAATGTCTAAATTATGGGGTTAAGCTAAAACTAAAGTATTGGAAAGCAATAGCACGGACGTCGAGAAGGGTAACCAGCATCAGTGATTACACGCGTCCTTCTTGGATGTTATATCTTATAATAGTTTCCAACGTAGGTGGCAGAATGAGACCCGGAAATAGAGAGGAAAGTGCGTCTCACTAAGAGTCTCATCTTAGGAAAACTGGAGTTAGTTGATACTGTCATGCGGTTATGAAAAAATCCAGCTCATCATTACATGAGGTGATGTGAAATTTTGTGCCAATGGGAGAAGGATGTCTAGGGTGGGGGTGGGGGAATAAGGAATGGCTCATAACGTGAGGAGGAGACGAGCCCCTAGACATTTTCGCATGATCCTATTTCCCGTGTACAGCGTGTGGTCACGTGTTCTCGTGTGCACTGGTGAGAGTCCAGAAGTCCGTGCATGTTCCTGAGTTTTCCCATCCGGGCTGGCCTGGTTTCCAGCTTTATTAAAGGGTCCTGTTGACCCTGGGAGGTCACCAAAACACGTCAACAGGTAAAAGTGTTTGTGGCGGGCTTCCCTGGTGGCGCAGTGGTGGAGAGTCCGCCTGCCGATGCAGGGGACACGGGTTCGTGCCCCGGTCCGGGAGGATCCCACATGCCGCGGAGCGGCTGGGCGCATGAGCCATGGCCGCTGAGCCTGCGCGTCCGGAGCCTGTGCTCCGCAACGGGAGAGGCCACAGCAGTGAGAGGCTCGCGTACCACACGAAAAAAAAAAGTGTTTGTGGCCTTCAGTGGTGGTAGCAGAAGGACCGGAGCCGGGGTGCTGTTTGCTGATGGATGAAGTTAACCATAACGAAGACAAGGCTTCTCAGGGAGCCTTTGTTCTGATGTGAAAAGCTGACTCTGAAATGCCTCCAAGCCTAAGTCAAGGTGACTTCCAAACAGATGCTCTCGAAGGAGAAGACCTGCTTTCTTGGCACCTACTTTCTTCGGATTAAAAAAAAAAAAAAATAGAGGAAAAATCTTTAAAGCAATGGGTTCTTCACAAAAAGAAAACAGATACATTAGATAAGTTACAAATACAAGATTTTATATTCCTCCATTAATTCAACATGATTTGAACCCACCATTGTGATCACCTGCCTTAGGCAGCGAGGTCCTCTTTCTGGTGAAACCTTTATTTAAGGTCGCCTTAGGCTGAAAGAACTTCCCATGGTTCCTTGTGTTTGCGAAGGCCCTTAACTTGTGAGACCAGAGTGCATAATCCAGCTTTAGATTAAAAATGTTCCCTTAGAAGTGTCCAAAGCCAGTTACCGCTTTCCCAATATATATTTTTTAATAATGGCACTATATGGAAAGCATGCAATCTTTTTCTCATTTGTGTAACTGATTTAAAGATGAAAATTGTTGTCTGGGTGACTTTTATGAATCATCTAAAATCACTGAGCACTTAGTAATCCTATTGCACCATGTGGCTTATTTAAAAACAAATATATCTAGGAATTATTGGAGGCTTTTTTTTTTTTTTTTTTTTTTTGCCGTATGTGGGTCTCTCACTGTTGTGGCCTCTCCCGTTGCGGAGCACAGGCTCCGGACGCGCAGGCTCAGCGGCCATGGCTCATGCGCCCAGCCGCTCCGCGGCACGTGGGATCCTCCCGGACCGGGGCATGAACCCACGTCCCCTGCATCAGCAGGCGGACCCTCAACCACTGCGCCACCAGGGAAGCCCTACTGGAGGCTTTTTAAAAGCCAAAATTTTTAAGTGCCCTGATGACAAGTACAACCACATCTACAAACCTGAAGTCGGACAGTAAAAATGTGATAGCTTATAAAACAGCTGGGTTGGTTTTTTTTCCATTGAAACCTGTGAAAAACAACCAATTAATTCCATCGTCTGTGGTTCCAACTGCCTGATACGGTGAAGATGCAAGAGTCAGAAGTTATGACCATTAGCCTATAAACTGATGTCAGAGTAATTTGGTAGGAAGTAAGCAAGGCTTGGATTTCTGGAGTCCACCATGTTTGTGTGTGTTGATACCCAGATCACTCTGTAAAGGCACTTACACTAGCACATGTGGAAGGGGTTCTGAGGTGTCTTTTAGATTTCCACAGCTGACTAAAAATTTAAGAGGAGGGCTGGGAAATTCATATGTGTGTATTCAAAATCAAAGTCAAAATGATCCAAAGAGGATAAAAGAATCCACTTAACAGCAGTTACTTACGAGGTAAATGTGCGAGCAGTATACTTGTAATGAACTGTGTATTTAATCAGCATTCTGCAATTCAGTCATTATGGTTTAAAAAGAACCTGGCCAGTGAGAACCTAGGGGTTAAAATTAAGTTGTTAGGGAATTTAGTTTTGGATGGCGTGTTAAAGGGCTGTATTATAACTTCTCAGTGGAGGGGGTGTTCGACCCAGTGGTTGACTGCATGTGGGACTAACTCCTGCAGTCATAAAGTGTGGTCTAAACCTGGCCCACTTTCATAAACGTAGGATTTCTTTGTCTGGCAAAGATCTGGGGGAGTTGCAGATGTAGCTTCAGAATCACTACAGGTGCCAGAAGAAAGTTAGGGCATATGGCGCCTTGAGTGGAAGACGACATGGCTCTTGTTCCAGTGGTGAGGCGTGTGGATTTAAATGCTCTGTGCCCACTTGCTGTGGGCCCTCCAGTGAGTTCATTACACAGTCAGACAAATGGAGTGTCCCCGCCACTGTCTGTGGGATCTTAACATCTTGACCCATGAAGAGAACTAAACAGTTGTCAACACACAACCTTCCTTCTGCAGGTGGGCAACCGAGGGTCGGAAAGTGACTTGTCCAGACTACCAGCTAGTGGCAGAGGCAGATTAACACACATCTCACCTCTGCTCCCCCTAACTGCAGTGTTCCTACAGCCCACCCTACTGTTCCTTTTCTCCCAGAGGCAAAAAATAGATGCAACTGAAGTCTCATTTATCTTTTTAATCAGTGCAAGGACAGAGCATCCGCAATGCAGTGGGAGAAACAGCGAGTGCATAAGAGGAGCAGCGGGCAGTGAGGGGCCGCACTTCACCCCAGACAAACGCTCTACGCTAGAATTGCAAGGAGGAATCAGACAGCCGTAGCCTTCTAGGGATTTGATGCCCACTGTTTTGAAAAATCACTCATTGGAAGTCTGCAGAAAGGAAGGGAGAAATGAACGAACCCAAAGTGATATGTGCAAAAAGTATACAATATAGGGGCTTCCCTGGTGGTGCAGTGGTTGAGAGTCTGCCTGCCGATGCAGGGGACACGGGTTCGTGCCCCGGTCCGGGAGGATCCCACGTGCCGCGGAGCGGCGGGCCCGTGAGCCATGGCCGCTGAGCCTGCACGTCCGGAACCTGTGCTCCACAACGGGAGAGGCCACAGCAGTGAGAGGCCCGTGTACTGCAAAAACAAAACAAAACGAAAAGTATACAATATAAATAATTGAAATGGAACAGCTAAGTTCAGAGGCCAATGTTAAGAATAATACATTATATCGAACGTAATGTGACTGTCATTGATCAAGCAGCTACTCACGACAGACCCGAGAAGGTCACAAATAAGGTATGAAGCAAAAGTGGAGAATTGTTAGGTACTTCCCTGGTGGCGCAGTGGTTAAGAACCCATCCGCCAATGCAGGGGACACTGATTCAGGCCCTGGTCCGGGAAGATCCCACATGCCGTGGAGCAGCTAAGCCCGTGCGCCGCGACGACTGAGCCTGCGCTCTAGAGCCCGCGAGCCACAACTACCGAGCCTGCGCGCCCACAGCCCGTGCTGCAACAAGAGAAGCCGCTGCAATGAGAAGCCCGCGCACCGTGGCACCTCAGTCGCCGCAACTAGAGAAAGCCCGTGTGCAGCAACGGAAGACCCAACGCAGCCAAAAATAAATAAATAAAATAAACTTATTAAAATAAAGTGGAGAATTGTTATGAAGAGTACTTTAATCGTGGATTCTCTAGAACCCAGATGAATAAATACAAAGTGAGTATATTCCGTGTGGAGGTTGGAAAGTGAGGAATTATTTTATTCATACTAAATATGGAATTTTCTGTTTATGCCATCATTTGATTAAAAGTTTAAATTATCCAAGGATTAAAAATAAGTATGAGATCATAATAATATAATAATAGTTTTAAATTGAAAATATCTTAAAAATATGAAACAATGACAATAATACCTACTTTTGACAATAACTTAGAGGAAACAGTTCTGTGGAGTTTTTTACCTTAGAATTCAGTTTTGGGTGTGAAAACTGCGTCTGTGCTGTGCCATTCAGACTAGTTTACCTGAGATCCCAGGGACATGACAGCAGGCCTGACTGATGTTCACGCTGGACCTGCTCTCCTCGGTCAGTTCTCAGAAGCCCGGGGTGCATGTTCCGAGTCTTTGGTGTTTTCACATCTGAAATTGTGCATATGTATGTATGTGTATGAAGATGATTAAATGCCGTGATTAAACGTCCTCTCTGGCACTCAGGAGGCAGCAGGAGGGCTCCATTATCTGACGTGCAAGGGACAAACGGGTTTCTCTGGTCCACGTCACAGGGGGATGATGTGAAGGGCCAAGTGAGGCTTCTGTTGAGATGTATTGGCCAATTAGGCAAACGTAGATAAATTATCAATCACACGAGATCAGACCTCTCACGTCATCATTAAGGAAGTGCTGGATGGATGCAAACCAAGGTCACAAAGTGGATTATGAAACGTGAGCCAGCTACCTGTGCCTTTTCTCGCCTCCGTGACGTGCAGGCCATCGTCAAGAGACTCAATCTCGCCTCCCAAGACCTTGTTTGTAAGTCACGGACTTGGAAAACAAGAATCACGTTATTACGCCAAAAATGTCCTTCTCTTGTTTACTAATGAACAATATTTGACAAGCTGATTAGAATTTTTAACATATGCTATCTTGTTCCAGTAACATAAGTGACATTTTGATATATGACTATATATGTGTGTATACGCATAAAAATATATAAATATGAATTCTTCCAAAGGAGAAAAGACAATAAAAGTCAACTGTTGTCTAGTATGTTAATTATTTATTTGCAAAATGTAATAGAAAATGAGATCATTGAATACATGTTTGTAAATGTAATTCTTTAATGTAAGGGCTATATTGAAAGAAATATTAAATAAAATACCCTAAGCTATTTTATCTGTATTCTAAAGAGCATTTAAATTTTCCATCTCATTTTTATTTTTCATTTATGAAAATTACACCCATCACATATTACTTAATATCTACCTGTACTGAGTCCCATTTTAGGTAAGAAATCCAGAAATTGTCCCTGTTCTTATGGGGTTTTTATTCTAGAGAAAATGTTAGGTAGTATCTCACCTGTATTTTATTGTTTGATTGCTTCCCTCCCACATTTCTGTGCTTTTTCTTCACTGTCTTGTCCTTTGCTTCAGAGAAGCTTCTGGCATACAGTAGGTGCTCAAAGTAAACAGGTTCTGAGCAGCAGAAAAGGAGGGGGCCTGTCACTGAGGATGCAGTCGGTGTTCTGTAGGGAAAGTGGAGCCTGGGTCTAACCTGATCCAAAGAACGCGAATGTCTCCTGGCTTAGACGTGCAACTAAATGTAATAGAGATAATGATTTCCCTTTTGGAAGACCGTGTAGAAAAAAAGGTTTTAATTCAGAAACTCTTGTTTGAATCCCAAATCTACCACTAAACAGATTATTATTAAATCCCTCAACCAACGCCTTACCTTTCCCATTTATGAAAGTTCTCTGTTCAAAGGTAAAAAATAATTGCTAAAGTACCACCTCTCCAAAGCAAATCCTCAGTAAAGGATAATTTACTCAGCCCTAAAAATGAATGAAATTCTGCCATTTGCTGCTGGGTTGGGGGTACTTCACCAGCTCAGGAAAGCTGACTGTTGGTTTGTAGGACTCTGGAAGCTGGCTGAAGCCATGCTGGTAACTGGGAATTGGCCTGGTTGTGAGTATTTACACAATGGTAGCTGACACAGGCTAAAGAACAAGGCGATTTTCTCCCAGAGATCCCCTCACCAAACGTTGACCAGCACAGCACTGCAGACTTGGAGCAAATGCTTAGCCTCTCCGAGGTTCAAAAACTACTGAGAAAATGAGGTCATAATTGGGTAGTTGTAAGACTCAGGGGCTGTGTTTCAGGCGGAATATCGTGCAGGGTGAGCAGGAAAACCAGGGAGACAGGCAAGGTTTGCTCAGTTCTGTCTTCCGTGGGGCTGTGTGAGCCCACCGGGACTCTCCATCCCCCGCAGGGACTTCGCAGGATAACACGCCATAAGGTGCCTTCACATCCCCATGTGCTCACCCTTGAACTGGTTTTTACTTCCCGAAGCCCTCACGATTCTCAAACACATTTATTCATGAGCTGCTCCATGTACACATCTGACTCCACCCAGTTTTTGTTCGGATGCTCAAAATATCCAGGTACCGAAATAAGAGACACAGCAAATCTAGAAAAAATCTCTTAGCCTTTAATTCCCACTTTTTTAAAGTAGTTAGGTAAGAGGGATAAAATTAGCTTCACATTCGAAATAAAAAATAAATTTAAGTCAAAATCCAAAAAGCCAAATGGAGATTATGGGCAAACGACCTAACCCATGTCTGGTTATTTTCTGTCTCTAATTCTAGTAACTTTTTTTTTTATCCAGATGGAAGAAAGAGTACTTGACTAGTGGCCGGGTCCTCTATGAGGCTCATGGATTAGCTGCACAGGCTGTTCTTGGTCACCCCTGCACTCAGGGACGTGTGATGCGCCCACTGGCTGCTGGGGAACCGGTGAAGACAGGACATCCCAGCTCTGTGTAGAGCATCTCTCTGGAGTACAGACGACACACCAACAAAGAAGAAAGAACACAGCAAGGCACCACGTGCTGTGGGGAAAGCACAGCCCGGTGAAGCTGGAAAGGTTGGTGAGACATTCCCTAGTTTTTCTCCGTGAAGCAGAGTTTCCCAAGGACCCAAATAAAGTGAATCAGGTGAGGATGCAGAGGAAGGACTCTGCCTTGAGGCAGTGACGTGTCTGGCAGCAGCAACAAAGCCACGTGGCCCACGGAGGGGGAGGGGGATGAGGACATGTCATTCTGCTTCTGGTTATGGAAATCCATCGGAGACTTAGAAGTGGGCACAGCTGCCCCGTGGAGAAGCATGTGGGGCGTCCCTGGACCAAGAGTGGCCACTTGCTCAGAGCTGGATGCAGAGACGGGTGGGGAAAGGGGTGAGAGGGTGAGACGCGTCATGTATTTTCAAGGCAGAACCGAGAGGATCTGCACTGGATGTGTTGTGGGTTAAAAGAAAAAAAAAAAACATTAAATGCCTTTTTGAGAGAATTGGTCAATGGTGATGCCATTAATTAAGATAGTAAACATTTAGATGGAAATGGATTTGGGGGCTGTGCGGGGGAAGCCAGAGCAATGTTTCATGCATATTAAGTTGGGATGCCTCTTAGACGTATGAATAAAGCTGGGAAGTAGGCAGTTGGTAAATGAGTCTGGAATTCAGAGCAGAAAGGAGGGCTAGCAATATAAATTTTGGAATTATAAGCATATTCTGTTATGTAGGAGGAAAAAACAGATACGTTAGAAGAGAAGAGATCTGAGGGCAGAAGCTGGGCACTTCAGCTGTAGAATTTGAGGAGAAAAGACCCCGAGGAGAGACTGGAGAGGGTGTCAGTGAAAAAGGAAGAACATGAGTAGGGCGTGGGTCCCCAAGGCAGATGAGGGGATAGTTTCAAGGAGGAGAGAGCCACCCGAGTACTGAGATTTGGCCAAATCAGATGGGAGATTGTAGGGAAAGAATACATGATTCGAGCGGCTATAGAGCAAGGAGGTGTGAGGGAGGTGAGTCAGAGGGGTAGCTCGTCTTTAACAGGAGTGTCAGAGGGTGGAAAGTACATTAGGTACTGAGTGAATGTCCTTCCTTGGTTCCTCCCTTCTTTTTACCCTTTTGTGGCTTCCAGGAAGGGTCTTTACAAGAGAATGCTTTTTCCCCTTGACATTTCATTCTTCCTTCCTGGAAAATGGGCGTGATCGCTACCACCACAGCAGCCATCCTTCGATCAGGAGGCAACCGCTAAGACTGTGATAACATGCTTAGAGTACAAGAGCAGGTAAACAGAGGGATCCTGGATTGATGAATCTACTTTCAGGACGGGATGCAGGCTTAAGTCTGCCCGTCTCTGGGATTTTCACATCGTTAACCCACTGTTGATCAGATCTCACGTACTGGCCGCCAAACATAATTCGTAAAGGATATAACTCGATGTCACTGACAAGTCATTTCCCTGTGCCCAGAGATGGGTTATATATGCTTTCCCTGGCTTTTGATATCTGTAACTTTTATATTTGAATGGCATTATGAATAGAATATTATGTTCCAGTCGTTAATATTATTGCTAATGTGTGGCTAACATTATTCTGCTCCCCCCAGGCCTCCTGCAGTCAGGGTCCTAAACCAGCTCCCCCTGGGATGCCTCAAATCTGCTCTGAGGTCTCCCAGTTCTCTGTGCTACGTTGTGTTAGGAGAATATGATGGGTATGTTGGACAATTCATGTTATGAATTTCTATGTGTGCCATGCCACAGAAGAGTAAACTCCCTGACACACACACATACACACACGTGCAAAGATCACAGAGCTGCTCTTTGAGCCCAGTGTACTCCATTCCCTGAGCATAACCAATCCATAAGCCTAATTATCAGACTTTTCTTAAATATGTGATTTGATCCCAGAGGTGAGACAGCTACATATATGGACATCAGTTGGGATTCCTCCCCTCTCCACCCACCCATTAAAAAAGTCAAAATCCAAGAACTTTAAATTGTACAAAGACAGACATTTGTCAAAAGAAAAAGAAGTAAAAACCAAGCCTTTGCTGTTTAGACGCAGCTGGTGTGCGTTGCTGTATGAAGCATGCTTTGCTTTGCTTATTGTTGCCCTTTAGTCTCAATTAGTCATAAATTTCATCAATAAGAAACTGTTTTGGATGTTCTCCAGATCATTACCGTTAGCAGCTGAACAAATTATAATTATTGATACTATTGGGGGAAATTCCTGGATCTTTACAATTACCTTTAGGGATATCAACTAAGAAGGAAGAGATTGACCTCAACTAACTCTGGGTTTAGCTGAAGCAACAGGTTCAGTTATTTTCTTCTAGAAAGAATACGTTCATTCTCTTTGAAGATGAAAGTTATAGATCAAGGCCACGAGGATGCATTAGAGCAGGACATAATAGGAGCTCATGAAACTGAGCAGGGCCCCGTGGGGCTCCTGGCACAAAAGCCTTTCTCTTTCCCCCATTTCTTTTTTTTTTTTTTAACATCTTTATCGGAGTATAATTGCTTTACAATGGTGTGTTAGTTTCTGCTTTACAGCAAAATGAATCAGTTATATATATACATATGTTCCCATAACTCTTCCCTCTTGCGTCTCCCTCCCTCCCACCCTCCCTATCCCACCCCTCTAGGTGGTCACAAAGCACCGAGCTGATCTCCCTGTGCTATGCAGAAATAGGCTTCATTCAGCCTCCAAGACCTTCCCTGAGTTCCAAGGAGCAGGTCCAAACAGTTGCTAATTAGGGAAGGGAGAGGATGCAGAGACCAGGGAGGAACAGTCAAGAAACAATAGCGCAGCCTTGGGGAGGGTCCTGGTTCCCCCTCAAGAGATACACAGAACAATATCTTCAAGCTGTTTTGCAGCTACTGAAACCCCCGCCGGGTGGGAGGAGTTAACTGTATGCTGCCCACAAGCATGTAGATCCCAGCCCCGTTGGAACCGGAAGGTTGATGATGCCGACCCCCACTTTGAGGGCATGAGCCTGTTGTGGCCCCCTTCGCCTGGCAAAGCAATAAAGCGATTCTTTTCTACTTCACCCAAAACTCTGTGTCGAGATTTAATTCGGTGTCCCGGTACAGAGGCCAGATTCAGCTTCACTCACGAGGCAGTTTTAGAATCCACATGTTGGTCACTCAGCAGTAGCACAAGCAATGTAGTCCGTCTGAAAGCAGTCTGTGTTCTTAAAAATTGTTTTAGACTATTGTCATGCATTTGCTTCTATACAATTGCACTGTGCCTACAGAGCGGGGGATGCATTTCAGTGTTAGTTACAATTATTAATAAACGATTTGGCTGTTAAATAGTCACGCTCTGTGGCTTTTCAAGTGTGCGTACAAGGGCCATCTGTTAAAACTGCAGGTAGGAAAGAAAGCAGGCTTTTAAAATGGGCCAGATCGTTCCCTTTACAAGGTGGTAGCAAATTGGGAGAGTGCCTCTGATCCATCAGCCTCTGTATCCTGTAGCGACTGTGTCCACCAGGACCCACCGACCAGTGGCGCTCTGGGTACCAAAGGTCCGCAACACGTTAACTGTTGAGTTGATGTGTTAGCACAGCTCTCTGCGAAACACACGAGGGCTCCAAACAGCTCTGATGAAGGCCTTGGGAAGGCAGGTACCTCCAGCCAGGAGCGGACAGTATTCCAGGGAAAGAAGGAAGGAGAGGCCGAGGAAACCAGTGACCAGCGGAGACGCAGAGCGTCCCCTGCCCACCTGCCCCTGCTGTTATGCAGATCCTTAGCATATGGGCTTTGTTTTGAGAGGCATGAAATTACATCAAGGTCATTTCTAATAACTGTCAATAGCTTGAGAGCAGCAGTCAGTTTTATTGACACCTACGCTGAAGAGCTCGGGGACCACCGGTCCCCTGGGAAACAGATTATTATTGATATTAGTAAATTAGTATCGATAGGCGTTTGATGAGTACAGCGCATCTACAATGTACCAACGTCCTCATCCAGAAAGAGTCGAGCCTGCGGTTCAGACAGCGTGGGTTTGTGTCCACGCATCTGTCTTTACCGTGTCTTTCATTTTTCTTAAGAGGAAGCAGGAGAAACAAGGCTGTTTTACATAGGTATCGCTAATTATTCCACTCGAAACGCCCTAAAGCCGTGCTACGTGGCCTGCACTTTAAAGTTTGCTATTTTCTTCTGTTAGGAGGAGGGTAGTCTTTCCTGCATCCTTCCTATTGCATCGACCTCTGAAATTTCGTATGTTGCAGAGGATGTTTGAATGGAAATGTACGTTTTCTTTCATGAGTCTCTTTTACTAGAAGGATGGACCTTGAATAGTTGAGATGTTTTCTGAAGAGGCTGGGGGCCAGCCTCGCCCAAGGGATGCGCTGGAGTTCCCAGAATCCTGCACAGACCAGGCAGGGAGTCCACATCTCAGCCCACAGACGGCACGGGTAGCTTTTCAGAGCAGACCAGACCCAAATTTCAGTGGCAAGTGTCAGAAGCAGAAAAGACAGGTAGTCAGAGGAACATGGGCTGAGCTCGTGAGAGCAACAGCCCTGGAGAAACCCCAAACCAATAAGACCCCGCCGACTTCTCAGATAGGCGAGAGTGAAGATCCAGAAAAGAAAACCATTGTGTGGGAATCAAATTATATGTTCACGAAAAATAGAGCAACAGCAGAAATGACATAAAAGTCATTTAAGATTCCACTTATAGGAAATGTTCAGAACATGAAGATCCTTAGAGACAGAAAGTAGATTAAACGCTTAAGAGTGGGCTGGGCCTGGGTGGAGGGGGGATGCAGAGCACCTGCCATGGGGGTGGGGTTTATTTCAGGGGATGATGAAGTGTTTCGGAATTAGATTATGGTGATGGTTGTGCATATACTAAAAACATTGAACTGTACACTTTCAATGGGTGAATTCTATGGTGTGTGAATCTCAATTAAAAAAAAAACTATGAGAAAAATATAAACCTGGGAACGTCTCTGTAGTAACAAAAGTGAAAATGACAAATTGAGAGTGAGGAATACAACTATTTATTTTAGTGTTAATGTACAGATTTAGTAGATCAGGGAATTAGCCTTCTTGCCATTATGTCTTGTATTTCTAATTCTGTAAATTCAGAGCAAGATAAGATAAGGAGGGTGAAAAAATGTCTGTGCTACAGGCCACTATCACAGCGAGCGGCTAACGGGCCGAGGTGCCGTTCCTGAAAGTGGTGGGCTCGGCCGTGGTACCCGCGCTCGGGAGCGGTACCCGCGCTCGGGAGTGGGGCTGGATTGGCCGTAACACTGGGCTGTGTGTACCGTGTACTTTAATCAGCTGTTAACTGGGCTATGGCGCCAACAATGGCATTTTGAGTTCTGAAATTTGTATTTCAGCCAATCCCCTCATAGGGACACCTCAAACTGGCCGCACGCGTTACTTCTGTGTCCCCACTGCCTACTGGCTTAGGTTTCATTTTCTTCGTGGCGTCTTCTTTGGCTTGTACACCTCACTGCCAGATTCCTCACCACCCCACTCTCTACTCCTGATGAATCCACCTGTAAACTTAGTGGTCTAAGAGGTTTAATGTGGAGTTATTTGGAAACACCTCTTATTCAATATTTCTTTCTCTGGAAAACGTATAAAAAGATAAAATTCTACTCGTGAGGCGCTTGCTTCCCCCAGGTGTCTGCATTTGCCCCTGGTCTCGGGAAGAGACCACATAACATTCCCAGATAGAATTGAAGCTTAGGGAACAGCGGGTCGAAGGCTTTCATTTGCAAATGAGGTCACGGAGACCCAAAGACCAGGACAAGTGACTACCTTGTAGAAGACAATCTTCAAATGAGATATTTTAAGATAGGGGAGGAAGAGTGCAAGTGCTCAGGTTACAGGAGCGAAGGTCATGCCTGCGGTGGAGGTGGATGTGTGGTCCACTAGCAACACAGCCGTAGATGGCCAAACGCTTGGTGCCCAAACTCACAACTTACAGTGTGACTCCACTGCAGAGGGAAGCTCAGGACGAGAAACAACTGCGCCAAAATGCAAGGTTTAAGTCAAAGTTCTACAGATTTGTACACAAGCATTGAATAAACAGGGCACATATGCAGCTGTGTGCCTGTGAACTTGCACCATCAACTAAATCTGAATTTTCCAAATCCTTATAAACATGTTAATCAGGAAACAGAGTGCCACCTTTCACCACAAGGTAAGGATGCTTACCAACAGCAAGGCTTTCAGCGTTGCTTCTTATAGATGAGACTTAACATCCCAGGGAAGGAAGACAGTCGTCCTGAAGGTTGTTACTTGTTTTTAAGTCCTAGACTCTCTGGAAAAGGATTTGGAGACTCATACCTTCAAATATCTCTACTTAATGAAGATCATTCTCATATTTCTTGAAAATTTTCACTAGCAGAATTTAATTACAATAACACTACAAACTGAGGGAGAAACTGTGCTTAAACGATTACAAATTAACATCCCCACGTGATTGATGCCTTAAGATAGATATTAGTCATATTTTATATGTATCCTCACAACTTTAGCACCATCATAGTTTCCTGTTATAACAAAGAGTAAAAAAGGAAGTGGTAAAAGTAAAAAAAAAAACCACTGGTGACTAAATATCTAATACCAGTTCTCTTACGTGGGTTCAATTGTATGACTACGAAAACAATTTGTTTTGCTGTAGAATGTAGCATGTTCCTCGTTAAAAAGAGAGTATCTTGAATAATAAATTTCAAATTATTTCCTCATACATGTCCATATGCATAATAAATGGGCATTTTAGTTCCTATCTAATTATCTAGATTGGTGCAGAATTTTTTTTTTTTAAAAAAATGCCAGTTTTAATTGCAAAAGTGCTGCTGGCTTCAAATTTTAATTGCAATTCACAAATGGTTGGACTGGCAGTGTTCCATGACAAAGAAAAAAATCATTTTAATAGCAGAAGTACTGCCTCGCTGCAGATTTCAATTTCATTTTACAAGATACTGGGTCATTACGAGGAACAAATGGCTGATGTGAACCTCCGAGGTGTGGGTCGGGTTGGAGAGGCCTTGAAACATTTGCCTCGCTGAGGCCGCCGTGACTGTGGTCTCCTTCTCATCGCCAAGATCAAGATCAGAGAAATCCTGAAAGCCTCGCGGAAGTTCTCACACCCTCAGCTGTGGCTGGAGTATGCGCTCAGCTATGGAGTTTGTCCTGTCTCTGCATCAGGAGCTCCATAAATGGGTGTAAGGGGCTCTTTTGTAAGCTTTGGGATAAAGGAAAAGCATACTGTTTTCATGGAAATACTTCCCCCTCAGATCCTACAGTTCACTCTGTCCTCAGCCCACACAAGGGTCCTCAGGGCAAGCTTTGGCTTCGGTCCTGCAGGATGCTGAGTGGATACAGGTGAAAGGTGCTTTAGTTTTCCTGGGTCTTTTGACAGGTGAAGATGCTGAGGGGCGGTGCTGTCTTGGTAACAGGTACCCCCCATTGATCAGAGACAAGTGACGGGAGACGGCTTTTCCCCTTTGTCACCCAACGAGGACTCTGGACCTGGGTCTCCAGCCTCTGAAGGTGGAGGGATCTGCATCCCCCCACTCCCGGACTCCTGGCTCTCCCCTGTGTCTCACTTTGGACGGCAGCCTACCCTCAGGGCAACCACCTGCTCACACACTGCACCGCGCCAGCCCTAGGAGGGGTGTTGCTTTCCGTCCAAGTCTGGGGCTGTACATGTGGCATGGGCACCGCTGTGCTGGGATAATAACAAGTGGAACCCAAAGGGTGTTCTGCCTACTGACGCCCCAAAGTCACGTAAGTGAATCGAAAGGGCAACGTAGTCTGTGATTCAAAGGCATTGCAAATGGACTTAAACTCTTATTCCCAGAGCTCTAAAAAATAGAGTTCAAAAAGAGCTGGGTTAGGGCTTCCCTGGTGGCACAGTGGTTAAGAATCCGCCTGCCAGTGCAGGAGACATGGGTTCGAGCCCTGGTCTGGGAAGATCCCATATGCCGTGGAGCAACTAAGCCCGTGCAACACAGCTACTGAGCCTGCACTCTAGAGCCCACGAGCCACAAATACTGAAGCCTGCTCACCTAGAGCCCATGCTCCGCAACAAGAGAAGCCGCACGAAGAGTAGCCCCTGCTCGCCGCAACTAGAGAAAGCCCACGCGCAGCAACGAAGACCCAACGCAGCCAAAAATAAATAAATAAATAAATTTATTACCAAAAAAAAAAAAAGCTGGGTTAATTTTTTAAGACTTTACTTTTTATAGCAGCTGTGGGTTCACATCAAAATTGACAGGAAGTTACAGAGATGTCCTGTGTACCTCCTGCCCCCGCATAGTCATGGCCAACATTCCCCCCAGACGGGACATTTGTCACAATCAATGGACCTACATTTACACGTCATGTCACCCAAAGTCCAGAGTTTGTATTAAGAGTCACTCTTGGTGCTGTACATTCTATGAATTTGGACAAATGCACACAAACGTATCCATCTTTATAGCATCATACAAAGTATTCGCACTGCCGTAAAATCCTTTGTGTTCTGCCCACTTACCTCTCCCCCAGCTCCTCACTCCGGGCAACAACTGATCTTCTTACTCTTTCCATCTCTTTGCCTTAGATTAATTTTTAAATCTCTACTTTTAGGGTTGTGTAAAACATTTTTCACTACACATATCATTTTTATTTTTACTATTTGGTAAAAGTAAATTATAAATAAAATGATATATATTGCATCACGCAAAGTCATATATAAGCACCTTATTTTTATATAAATATGTATTATGTACTATATATTACATAAATATGTATATTACATATAATATTTACATGTTATATATGCACATTATTTATATATATTTTGTATATACACATGTACCTCATCAGCACAAACCACTACGCAGTTAAAATAATTATACAGATGTAATAACAAATTTTTATGAAATTAGTAAATTCATGAGACATTAAAAAAATAATAAAACTTTAATGATCTCTAAATGAGGCAGAAGGTCAAAGGTAACTTCCTTAGTGTGCTATTACCAACCTCTGTTTCTATTTTAAATAAATGGAAGTGTTTTATAACTCAGAAAAATGATTCTGTCATTCCCAGAGCATCCTACATCTGCAAACACAGAACTATGTATAGAGACAAATGTGGGTAAACATAAATTCTAAGCCCAGCCTCTCGAAGGCTCACGTCCCTAATACATCTCTGCACCAATGAAGCGCTGTCACCATCCATTACACATGACAGTAATGTTACATTCAAAGTGTATTTTTCTTACATTCATCTCAAGGCACTATTAAAACAGAGTTAACAGTTAAATGGTTGATATTTTGTGCATACAATATAAGACAAAATTGCATCTCCCATCTATTCTGGTAAATATTTACTAAGTGTATCTGGGAGGCACTGGTCTTCCCTAGGGTTTTACAGCCGGAAGCACCGCACAGATTTCATCTGAGAACAGAGAATCCGTGGGTCCGGGGCCCAGCTCGGGGCTACTCCCAGGCAGTGGGGCTGTCTCAGAAAGCGGAGTTCACACTCAACTGCTTTATCCACGTCAAACATTTCAAGGGGGCTGAGTGCCTGAAGTGAAAACAATTCTATCAGATAATCTGAAATCCTAAAATTCCATAATGCAATGCTGACAGCGCTCGGGATGTGGGATCTTTCAAGACAGCAGGAGCCATGGAGTTTGCAGCACCAGGACCCACCCAGAAGCTTCCTGTGGCCTCTGAGGGAATGCCCAGGGCAGCTAAGATGACTCAATAAATGTCTTAACTTTGCTGCCCAGCATGGACCCAACTCTGGGGAAAACTGCCCCTTTGCGTCCTGAAAGTGCACCATGGACAGCAAAGAAGAGAGGAGAAGACACATAAATCGTGACGAGAAAGCCACAGCCAGTAAATGTGAAAGTGATTTACTTGAAACACAGGAAGGAGAATAAAATGCATGCTAAAAGCTTCCCACTGGGGAGAAAAAAAGGGAATTCGTAGCCAGAAATAAGGTAAGACACAGTTAGCAAAAGTGCCCAAGGTGCAATCATTTCTGCTTAGGAGAGAAGCTGGATTTAATAAGTCTGGGTCTGTGTGTGTGTGTGTGTGTGTGTGTGTGTGTGTGTGTGCATTCATGTGCCTGTGTGCTTTCACATGTGTGAGATCGTCTGGGAGAGTTTACAACCTGCAGAGCACTTGCACACACACACATACCTGTGCAAGGAGGACTCCCGGCTGCTGAAACAGAACCTGGGATCCAACGCAGGTTTCGTCACCTCCCTGGTGTGAGCTCATGCAACCTGGGTCCACGGGGCCCCCTGAGATCACGAGGCCTGCAGGGCTGTCCTCGGAGCAGGTGCTCCCTGAATGGACAGCTGGCCTCTCCCACAGAGGCCACACACGTAGGGGAGGTCTGCTAAGGCTGGAGGATGACAGGTGGGTGCTGGGCAGCAGGGGCTAGAGGGGTCAGCAACATGCTCGAGGTGGAGACAGCAGGGTCCGTTGGACCCTGACAAGGGACAAGATGCAGCTCACAGGGATTGGAGGCAAGAAGGGTGTGGCCACACCCACTGCCCGGAGGCTGAGGGGACCATCCAGGAGGATCCAGCAGGCAGGGTCACAGGGTCGGGGCAGGACGGGAGTGGACGCATCCGTCGGGGCCTCCATCACGTTCTTGCCACCAGCCAAGAGTGAGGAGGGGGCCCGGGGGTTTTCCTCCCCAGCAGAGAACCGTCTCCACACAGCGTTCCTGGCAGGGCAGAGTGAGCTGGTGATCAGGTCTAACACCAGCCACTTTCTAGCTGCGCGATGTGACAACGCACTTGATCCTCTGATGGTACAAAAGGGAGCAAAACAGTGACTTGTAGGCCCCTTTCGGGGTGGGTGAGGGTGAGGTGATGCTCGGAGGGGTGGCCCAGAGTCAAGCTTCAGCCCCACGTACCACGACCGTCACAGGTCGAAAGAGACCTGGGGCAGAGGTGACCCTGGGCCACAGCGTGTTCTGATAGACGCTGATCATAATTCATCTGTCCAGGAGGTGATGTCACCACACTTGCAGAGACGCTGGGGAACACGTCATCCTTATGTAAATCCTTATGTAAACCCACTGGCCCCTTGAGACCAGAGCACGGCCACTTCTGCCACTTCTGCCACCATCCCACGACTGTGTGCGTTTAATGAGTTTACACATTCCACTGCATGTGTTTCTTGCTCTCCGGGAACTTTCAACCTGCAAGAGTCTCTCCCTCAGTTTCCCGAAACGACACTAAAATGTCCAGCCCACTCTAACCATCGCATGGTAGCAATTTGCTGGTGGTCATAGGTTACAAACCGCTTTATAAGCGCTAATTACTATTTCAGTAAATTACTTTTACATTTTTTTCCCAAAAGAGTGAAATAAACCAGCATAAACAGAAAAACATAAAGCACAAGAATTGTTTTATGGGCCCCTGGCTGAGATTTCTGAACTTGAACATTATACGCGGGGAATCATTAGCTGCAGTAATAATGTAAGGATGCATCACTGTATAACTATTATCTTTCTTATTGTCACTTCTCCCTTCAGATGAGGGCTGGAGGGATTAACCCTCTCTATTCTGTCCCCAGAAGAGCTATCTACACCCTACATACTCTTTAAATCCATCCATAGACATCCAGCTTTTACAGAGCCTAAGAGAGAGAATCTTACAGATGTTAGAATCACTTCTAAACTTTACCTGTTGTTTCTTGGTATCTCAAAATATCAGGAATTAAAAGAATGGTATGAAGGCATTAAATTAAAACAGATACAGGTTAATGCAATTAGTGAGTATGTATTCAGATATCGATGCCTTTACAACGGAATGGAATAAATTCATTGTACGTGATTCTTGGGCTATTTCTCCTTTTGACAGCACTTGAAATCAGCCATGCCGCACAGGAGCAGCTCAGACGCGGGCATGCTGGTCCAAGAGGCAAAGCCAAGAAATGCAGGAAAATGGCTTCACTGGAAAATCTTCTGGGGCACCGTGACAGTGACAGCCAGGAGAGGAGGCAAGAGCCATATACGCTCTGTTCTAACAAACCGGGATGCAGAGATACGGGTGATGTAGGAGTTGCAGAAAGAGGTGCGTATCTGCAGCAGGAATTCTCAGACTGAAAGCAAAATTGGCAGGCTTAGCAAATGAGGGCCATTGTCTTTAAATATCGGATGAAGTCTGTTTGAATTCAGGGAGGAAAGAATGCCAGTCTTTGAGAACTGTTCAATGTGGAGAACGGCAGCACCAATGAGATATCTGGGAGGGCAGAGAATCTCATTGCGCATGGCTTGCGTGATATCGGGGGATGCCAGCAACCCCTGGAAATTCCTGATGCCTAGCGGTGCGCCTGGAAAACGATAGCTGGCAGGTGTGTGTGTGTGTGTGTGTGTGTGTGTGTGTGTGTGTGTGTGTGTATAAGATACTCTAATTGCATGGGCTTTAATAGCTTACATAGATAATGTTTTTGTGTCACTTAAAATTTAGCGTTACTGGACTACATATATATATAAAAGATATCTTATAACTTTTACATATTATATATTACTTGTATACACATACATCTGGTAAATTTCATATATGTATGATACACACATGTAAGTATGTGTATGTGGGTGTGAGGATGTGTGTGTGTGTGATACTGTAATTCTATGGGCTTTAACAACTGACATGGATAACATTTTTGTATCAATTAAAATTTAGCATTCCTGGACCTTATATATATTGATAATATATATACTATAACTTTTACATATTATATATTACCTATATACACATACGTCTGGTAAATTTCCTGTATGCATGATACACACATATAAGTGTGAGTGTGTGTATGTCATATGTGCGTGGAATTTGCCGGATTTAACCCACACGAGCTATTTTTCCTCCACAGTGCTTGCAAACAACCTACATCAATACCTGAGCCGATGTTGATAAAGACGTCATACATTACACGTGTGTTACACCTGCCACCCCTTAGCGACATCGCTGAAGACGGCAGTGTGGGATAGACAGGAACCCACGTGCTGTGGCCAATGGAAGCCATAAGCTAGCTGGTGGCATTAAAGACAACTCAGGTTTTAAATATGCACTGACGACAGCATGGCCACAGAGGAAGAGGAACCCAGATTCTCCTGTTCATCAGGCTTTGTCCCCCACGTACACGGCGTGCTTCTGTGTGACTAGAAGAGCAATTATGGTTTTTTTGTTTGTTTGTTTGTTTTTGTTTTTTTTGCGGTACGCGGGCCTCTCACTGTTGTGGCCTCTCCCGTTGCGGAGCACAGGCTCCGGACGCGCAGGCTCAGCGGCCATGGCTCACGGGCCCAGCCACTTCGCGGCATGTGGGATCTTCCCGGATCGGGGCACGAACCCGTGTCCCCTGCATCGGCAGGCGGACTCTCAACCACTGCGCCACCAGGGAAGCCCGCAATTATGTTTTAATACACTTATATTCCACTCCCCATCTCCCCATCGTTCCAGGATAATGAGTCCTTAGAAAAAGGAGAAATATAATGTTCAGCAGTAAGATTATTGTTCGGTGTGAATTATCACTGCGTCTGCAGAGGGCAAGTACCTGACAGTCTGGGAAGCCCGGATGTCAGCAGTTCTGCTGAGGGCCTTCTTGCTCCACGACCGAGAGAAGACACCCGGTCCCTCCCCGCGACCAGCGTTATCCTCTGCTCTTCTGCTCTTCCCCAGGGTAAAGTCCGGACTCTCACATCAGCTGTAGGTACGAAGGGGACAGTAGATGACACCAAAAATCTCTGGTCCCAGCATAGATGACAGCCCCAATGCCAGGACTATCGGGCTAGTGCAGATTCCACGGTAAATGCAGCCGATTACAGGGCTTGGCATGCATACTTGTTAAGTGCGTTTCGTTGACGCTCATGATTTCATAGTCTGCCTGACTGATATCCACGGGCCACTCCCGGCAGGTGGAGGTAGGGAGGACCGAGGTTGGAAGGAGGGGAGGGGATGCCGGGGTGCACGCTGATCCCAGAGGCGCTAACACGTGGATGACAGCCACCTCCGAGCAGGCAGCTCACGCCTCAGTCCTGCAACGGGACCTTCGGGAGAAGCATGCTCGTTGAGGGGAAATGTCAGCAAAGGTTAAACAATCGCTCTTCAAAACCATCTGGGTCTTCGTTTTTACCAGTTGCCCAACCTCGGAAGATAAGCCAGGCCTAGACCCCAGGCAGCCGCAGGGAACGAGAAAGGCGATCTCATAGGGGGAGCATGTCTTTAATCCCACATGCACCAGACTGTTGTCCGGACGGTGTTTCCATGGAGCGAAGACTTACAACCACCTGTAAATATACAGCAAGGCTGCCATATAACTTGACTGATAATCGGTGCGTGTTACGTAAACCAGTGTGGGTATTTTCCATTGCAAGAACAAGCCTTTAAATCCAAGAAAAATTGTACTTGCAGTAGCCCTAAATATCCATCATTTAAACCTCAGTAACAATCTATTTGGTGGTAGTGATAACACGTGCTCCAAAGTTTAGGAAAGCTGTACCCAGAGCATCCCAGAACAGAGGTTTGGATTAGAACATGTTTTGAAAAGGTGAACCATGAAAGGAGAATTGTGTTATTTTATATTTTAGCTAAGATATTCGGAAGAGAGACTTACCCAGACGTGAGCAACACAATGGGCATAGGTGCGTGTGTGTGTGTGCACACAGAGTTGTGTTTACATTTTGCCTTACGCAGTGCAAAACCAAGGGGGGCTACTTTTGTTTGGGGAACTTTGGGCGTGGAATACTCACAACGTGAAGAATGGAGGCCAGGAACGCTGTCACGTGATCAGTGTTTTAGCTCATGATTATGCTACGTGCATTTCTCCTGGCTGTAAAAATAAGACCCATGAGGCTCTCTTATATTTTAAATAAATAATTGAAGATAACACATATATTATACAATTTACGTTTTTGAGGAGAATGATGGTACAAATGATGCAATTGCTCAAATCAAAACCTGCAGGAAGGCCAGTTGTCGGGTGGCCATTTGATGAGTGGTTTCCGTGTATCAGGAGCATTTCGTGGACCCTCATCCACAGCATGAAGCATGAAAAGTTTACAATTGAAAAGACTCTCTTAACTCTCCTGCTAAGTAAAGTAAGTCAGAAAGAGAAAGACAAACATCATATGATATCACTTACGTGCGGAATCTGAAACACGACACAGATGAACTTATCTACGAAACAGAAACAGACTCACAGACATAGAGAACAGACTTGGGGTTGCCAATGGGAATGGGGGTGGGGGAAGGACGGGCTGGGAGTTTGGGATGAGCAGATGCAAACTACTGTATATAGGATGGATAAACCACAAGGTCCTCCTGTACAGCACAGGGAGCTATATCCAATATCCTGCGATAAACCATAATAGAAAAGAATATGAAAAAGAATGTATGTATAACTGAATCACGTTGCTGGACAGCAGAAACGCACACAACATTGTAAATCAATTATATTTCAATATAATAAATTAAAAATAAAAAATTCTCTTAATAATAAGTTGGTTTAGATTCTTGAGTCAGCTTCACGGTAAACTGCAACTGCATATTTTGCATGAATATAACTGTATACAGTACTATAGTTTCTATCTTATTAAATACTGGTAGGTACAAGACAGTACTTCATTTGCTTCATTACATGATGCAAACAGCGATGAAGTGGCTGAATTTCCCAGTGATATCAACATGTGTCAGGAAATGCGCCCACTGCTTACTTTTCACACAATTATGAGCACAGAATATTTGGAACCTAAGCATGGTATTGATAAAATTTCAGTTTTATAGTTTTCTTATAGTTTAAAAGAAAACTATAGATAGTTTTCTTGTAAAAGCTATCAAAGGATACATATTTAATTCTGTGAAACACTGAGAGTCCTTTTGGTTAGAAAATTTCTAAGGTAATATTGGAGTAAAAATATACTTAGTACATCTTTACTAAATGTAATATGCAAACACTTCAAACAGCTTTTTAAATCAATCTTCTAATTATTTCTATTTGCTACCAATAAAATATTAGTACATTTCTTTAAATTATATAAACATGTATTCTACACAAACGTAAATATGTATATATATATGTGTGTGTGTGTATTTAAAAACCATGTGTCTAATCCTCTTCTTCAGGAGAAAAAAAATAGTAAAAATATAGTACAAATTTCTTAAATTATTTTAAGTAAATTTTAAAAATTTAAACAGTTACTTTTCAGAAATAAGTTAAGAGAATAAGCAATAAAAATCTCCCCATCAAAATCTAGGGAGTTCCCTGGTGGCCCAGTAGTTAGGACTCAGTTTTCACTGCCATGGCCCAGGGTTCAATCCCTGGTCAGGGAATTAAGATCCCGCAAGCCATGTGGCCAAAAAAAGAAAACAAAAATTTTTTTAATTTAAAGACAAATCCCCCCTCCTGCCCCCAAATAAAAGCCATTCAGAAGGACACGTGGTGTCACAGGAGCCGAAACTGCAACTTCTGTGCGAAAACAGCAAGACTGTTCTTGCAAGAGACACCGGTATTATTTGAAACAGCTATCCTCAAAAAGAACTGTATTTTAATTCACTGTAAATGGCTAAAATATAGGCTTCTATCATTTGAAATCTGGAACCAAAAACAAAATTCGGTGGCTTCTCCTGCTAGTCCTGGGCGTGAAGTGTATTTGAGAAGAGCAGAGACCCTCCTGAACGTCTAGGGGAATCACCCAAACCTGAAAACCCCCTTTGACTCTGGCCCAGCCCCAGGGACAGCCAGCTTGGGGCACCCTTTCCGCATCCTGGGGGATGCACTGCCATCTAGCGGCCCTGGGTGGCTCCATCCAGCCCGGCAGCCTCGGGAGTTCTGCACAGGCTTCTGAAATTCCTGGCCCCCAGGTTCTCAGTGGGCCTTTGGGGCCTTACTCTGCAGGAAGAGCCACGTCCAGTCAGTGCCTGCGGGTTTGGACGGGAATGTCTCTGTGATCAGGCCCCAGCCTGTGTGAGACGGGCAGAAAGAATGCACCTTCCCAGCGGTCAGACCTCAGCTGCTGAAATGACAGAAAGAAAGGAAACACAAGGGTGGTCTCCTGGTGTAGAGATGCAGCCCCTCTCTGCCTCTCAGGGGTGATGGGGCCCACCAAGCACCAGCCAAATGCTTTTTGGGTCTGAAAATGGCACAAGGAAGAGACAGTCTGGGTGTTTGAAGTCACGATATTGAAAAAAAAAAGAAAACGAAGATGGAATTAGCCATGCAGAGATTTTGCTACTGGAAAACAGTCATCCACAGCGCCTGACACCTATAAAAAATGTTTTGGAAAACAAAATAGCAGGTGATAAATGCTCCTGATTTAAACATTTGTTTCTACTGGTTTAAGTTTCCTTTATGTTTGGACTACATGAAACTTTCCTTTATGTTTGGACTACAGGAAACCCGTTTTTGTCCATATAGATTAACAAGTAATATTTTCTAGGTTTTCCTCAGCAGTTTAAAATACATGGTCACAGCAGTGTTCATACCCATTTACCAAAGCACTAAAAATATCCAAACTAGTGTAAAGTTTTGTACATTGCAAATGGTAGAAAAGAAAAAAAATATACGTATATTTCAGAACTGATTTTTCCGATTTCAAACCCATGAAGATATTTTAGGGTCATCTAAGACTGATGAAGGGATTTCAAACAGAATAGTGCTTTTTTTAACATCTAAAAACATTCTCAAATCTTTAACAGAGATAAAGCATTAACATTAGGTAGGTATATTGCTATTCAGAAATATTTCTATAAATGTAGAAAGATTCCAAAGAAATCACAGGCCACCTACTCTGTAATGATTCTTTTAAATATTCTTTAAACTATAGTTTACTCGGGCTTCCCTGGTGGCGCAGTGGTTGAGAGTCCGCCTGCCGATGCAGGGGACACGGGTTCGTGCCCCGGTCCGGGAAGATCCCACATGCCGCGGAGCGGCTGGGCCCATGAGCCATGGCCGCTGAGCCTGCGCGTCCGGAGCCTGTGCTCTGCAAAAGAATAAATAAATAAATAAATAAATAAATAAATTTAGCTTATTTAGACATATATAGCTTATTCTTTTTTCTATTTCTTTCTTTCTTTATTTATTGTATGGCTGCTCCATGGGGCATGGAGGATCTTAGTTCCCCAACCAGGGATCGAACCTGTGCCCCTTGCAGTGAAAATGCAGAGTCCCAACCACTGGAACAATAGGGAATTCCCTCATTTTTATTTGCTTATTTATTTTTCTTTTTTCTTTATACTGGACTATATCACGTCTGAGGGAAAATGAACTAGTTTTCAAACAGGTACCAATAAATTTTTACTTGTAACAATAGTTTTTTTGTAATGGTAACAGAGAAGACTCATGACCTGTCTCACTAATTGTACAATAACAGTTCTATCAACGACTTTTTGGAATGCAGAAGCCTCATACTGTTTTCCAAAGCTGCCAATGGTACCTTAGTTGCTTCCCATCAAAAATACTGTGGGTGTTTACTAGTTGAAGAACTTCTTTTGTGTATACGATTAGCAGAGGATGATGTGTTTATACACAATTTGTGTATCCTTTCTTCCTTTCCTAAAAAGTTATTTTCGGGCTTCCCTGGTGGCGCAGTGGTTGAGAGTCCGTCTGCCGATGCAGGGGACGCGGATTCGTGCCCCGGTCCGGGAAGATCCCACATGCCGCGGAGCGGCTGGGCCCGTGAGCCATGGCCACTGAGCCTGCGCGTCCGGAGCCTGTGCTCCGCAACGGGAGAGGCCACAGCAGTGAGAGGTCCGCGTACCGCAAAAAAAAAAAAAAGTTATCTTCACAAGTAAGCCACCAACCTCATTTTATAAAACAAAAGCACCTGCCTTTCTACTGATGTCAGCTACCAGGAATCCCCGGGTTCTGGGGTTGGTCAAGTCCAATTCCAGCAACACACTCTCTCTGGTTTACTTTCTCTTCTGACAGGCTTGAAGGCAGGCGGACAGTTCATTACAGATGATGAAGCAAATGCAAATTAGGGAGAACATTACCTGCGCAGAGATACCCACACGGCCCCTACCTTCCTACATGGGACTTCTTATACATTTAAATATGTTTAGCAATGTGCCTTGTACACATTTAAAACAATAATTTGTCTTTTCTCAGGAAAGTTGGAAATGCATTTTTTGTATTGCTGTCATTGAAATTTCAAATACACGTATGCCTAGGAAAGGCATCAGGTGGATGTATGCTTAGTAAACTGTATTGTATCTCAGTACTGAAATCGCAAAGTACTTTTCATTTGTGTTCTCTTCTTTTCCCAACATTTTCATATGCTCTTAACACTTCTCTTTAAAAGACAAATACGACCCTTCATATTTTGAAATTACTAAGTAAATCTTGTTCAGTTTTAGATTTTCATGAAAACTGAATCGAAGGTCCGGAATAGAAACATCATGGCTAATAAAAATCAGATGAAAAGAAGGGATCATTGGCTGGCATTTGTGACCAAGAAGTATATTTTCTAATAAATGGGAGGTGTTTTGAATACCCTAGTCCTGCCAAGCTAAGGACTGATTCGGTTTTACTTCTATGTCAAGGGGATGCTCTCTACCAGCACACGATGGGCAGCCTTCGGTTCTGTTAACAACAATGACAACCACAGCCAGTGACCAGCACTGCTGGCCTCAGCGTCACCCTAGGGCTTCATCAGGAAGCCACAGGCGGCAGCCGGATTGGTGGGAGCAGAGTTCCCTTCGCTCCCAGGCTGGGACCCACCAAAAGCCACCTTCTCAGGTAAAAGGAAGCCTGGTGTCTGTGCCCCTGCCCTCCCCCTCCCCCATGCACAGGGGCAGCCCTGGACCGTGGTGGGTACTTCCTGCCCCCATGAGGAAATGATTGACAGTATAACCCAGCCAGCTGATTGATATGCTGGTGTGCTTGTAGACTCAAAACATAACCTACGGGAATGGCAGAAGCCCCAGGTATTGTCAGATGATTACGCTGCAACAGAGCTGTGTGAGTTCTGAAAAACCTGGCTGGTGCTTGGCTCCGTCGCTAGCTACGGACAAAACACAAGCCAGACAAGCCATTAAAAACGCATAAATGTAATGATTTTGGTACTCATCTTGCATGCTTAGTTAAGGGTAAAAATTCAGCAGACCTCTCAGCAATGCAAACTCCCTGCCATGTATTTTGATGGCAGACGACGTCCATTTGTAGTTTGCATGTCGCCCAAGAAGATTAAAATCCCAATTTTCCTCTCATCAAATTTAGATTGTGTATGTTATCAAGAAGTGTGATTTTATTTTCTTTTATATTTCAAAGAACATGAGAACAAATACCCGCACAGAGACCCAGCCTGGCCGTGGCCCCATTTTTGAGACCCGGGTCTTAGAGGAAAGGGTTGGGGACCCAGTCTCACAGGCCAGCCCACTTCAGAAGTTTGCAGGGAGAATTTGCAATGACAGTGTTTGAAAGCCCCTCCTAATATCTCTAGTTCAGGCAGGGTCTCAGTGACAGGCAGCTCCTTTAGCTTTTGAGGTTGTTATGCTTGAGGAAGAGATGTTTCTTTCTGCCTAGATCCTGTCCCTTGTGGCACCCCTGGGTCTTGACTCTCGACAGTTCACACCCCGAAAAAGGACTCTGCACGTTTTTTTCTTCTGTAAAGGGTCAGACACCAAAGAGTGTAGGCTTTGCAGGTCATGCGGTCTCTGCCGCAGCTACTCATTTCTGCCCTTGTGGAATGAAAGCAGCCACGGACCCTGTGCCAACGGGCGGGTTGGCTGGGATCCAATGAACCTGCACTTACAAGGGCGAGTGGTGGGCCAGAGTTGGCTGAAGGGCCCTGGCTCACCCACCCTGCTCAGAATAATTGGTCCCCCTTTGTCAGACCATGAATCAGCTAAGTGTCCTGATGTCTGCTTTGGAAAACCTGGTTACCAGAATTATAGAACCAATGATTTCCACAGCCATCTTCACCTCTTTATGTTTTTCCATGAAGTAAAACTTCAATCTCCTGTATATTCTTGGAGGTAAGGACAACATCAAACATGTTTTTGGATAGGGAAATGGAAATTCTTATCTTCAAAATTTTTCTGCATATACAATTTCTCCTTTTTTTGGTTCACATTCCAACTCTCTAGATATGATAGGTTGAAAATTTAGGTTAAAGAATGAGAAATCAAATCGATGTCAGCAGTGGAGGGGGAACCCTTCCTATTTGATCACGTTTGTGATCACTGGTCCTGGGGAAGACCTCACTCATCTGACTTCCTGTAGCAGATTTGCTGAGGACACAAAACACAGTGGTGCAGTTTTAGAAACACTCACTTATTTGTCTTTGAAAACAAAGCTGTGTGTCAACAACTCTCTTTATCTGAGAAATTTCAGTTCAAATGCTCAGACCCAAATCTTCTAAGACCATCCCTGTAGGTACAGAACTGTGCTGTGCAGCTGAGCTCTTGCTGGCTGAGAAAGCTTTTCTGGAAAGATCTTCATCATCAATTTCTCTTCTCTCTGTCACTCCCCCCATCCTCTTCTCTTTCCAGCCTCCTCCTTGGTCTTTCTTTCTGGAAATTTAATTAGGGATTCTGCCAGCCCTTTACTAAACCCTGACTCAGGGAATTCTGATTCATTCAGAGTTGATAAATAACAGTTTAAAAATCATGTCCAAAGGAGAAAATTGAAGAAAAAAATCTAGAACATCCTCTGCAAAAACCATTTTTTCCTCTAATTCCTGCAGGGTAACAATCTGCAGGTATTTAACAGATAGATAGGTAGATAGATAGATAGATAGATAGATAGATAGATAGATAGATAGATAGATAATAGGTGATAGATAGATAACCTACATATAAATGTAGTCATATTTATATATCTGTATATAGATTCTGTAATGTGTATACTTTTTAAGACAAAGGTATTTGCTCTCCTTATCTGCATTCTGTTTTATCTTTTAGTTGGAGGCTGTTTTAATAGCTGTCTAAACATAAGAAAAGTGAACAAATGAAAAAGTAAATAAATAAAATGTTCTCCAGGGTCAGCTAGTTTTCTCATCTTAGTACGCACGGCACTGTACATTTGATGGTACTTATTTAATGCTTCTAATTAAGTGAAATGCTTTTGCTAATTCTGAATCTTCGTTTACTGTAATTGTGGGCCTAAACACTCCCAGTAGGATTCCTTTCGAGATGGTTTTAAATTCACCGTGATTGTGCACATGGGTGGCTGTAGGAATAACCTGTTTAACTCCTCAGCCATGTAGGCTTATTGCAAAAGTTGAGACGTTTCCATGTGTGTCCCTCACGCTCCGGAGGCAGTTCTTTGACACAACAAATGAACCATCTTCTTCCCCAATAAATACTAAACACTTGCATTTCAATCCCTCTGTCGCTATACGTCTATGCAAAAATTACTGTGGGAGTTGACTAGCCTTGCTCTGGTTGCATCCCTTTTATTGCCCGAGACTAAAAGAAAAGGAACTTTCTGACCTTTGTGAAGCTCTGCGTCTCCTGACGAGAAAGTGCGCTCGTGTGCAGGAGTTCCAGTCATTTCCCTTTTACACAACTACTGAGGTTCTGCTGTTTATGTCCCTGTAGCTAAAGACCCTTCATATTTTAAAAATTACTTTACAATGAGGTTGTATGACCCATTTTGCAATTTTCCTCCAGCTTTGGGAAGTTCCTGGGTCTAGGAGTTGACTGACCACTCTCTAAGTGGGAGAATTTCTTAGTGGGACTGACACAGCATCTGAGCTGGCCAAACTCAATCTGGTGCAAGAGAGGTTTCCTCTGTGGAGGTCACTGGTTACAAAGAGGGCAGAAATAGCCAAGCAGAAAAGTTCTGGGACAGATGTTTGTGGGTGACCCTCAAGGAATAGCATAGAGTTGGTGACTTCTGCAATCTGGGAGATTTTCTTGGAAAACCCCACCAGGGGTGACCTGTCAAAAGCCAGGAGGTCTTGTGGAGAAAGGGTGAGAGGGGAAAGAGAAGGGGGTGATGGCCCAGAGAAGCATGAAAAACAAAGACTCCATATAGATGGACCCCCATTTAAGAGAAATCAAACATAAAAGTCAACAAATAGGATATATATGCAGAAAAATGGCTGAAAGGCTATAAACAAAAATAATAGATGTGATTGTCTCTTGCTGTCAAGTTTATAGGTGGTTTCGATTTCTTCCTTTGCTTCCGTTGTCTACATTTTCAACAACAAGTGCATTCATTTGATCATTTTCATAAGAAAAAAGTGTGAAAGTAATGTAAAATTCCAATATTTAAAACAGGGCAGTACTGGTAACAACAACAGCAAAAGACATAAATCAATAAAAAGAAAATAGACAATTCCAAATCTGGTCTCCTTTCATGTAGACATTGCATGCGTAATTAATTAGTAATGCAAACCAGTGGACAGCAAGGTTGTTCAATAGCTATTTCGGATCCAATTGGTTACTTTTGTGAAAAAACAGTTAGATGTCTACCTCACATCATCCTCTAAAATAATGTCCTTGCAGACTGAAAATTGAGGGTGGAAAATAATATTATACAGAAGAAGAAGAAAATATGTGATGGGCCGGTAAATAGGGAAAAGTTTTAAATGCACAATGTAGAAGAGAGTATAAAAGCAAATAAGAGAGGTCCCTGTGGCCGTAGTCAGTTTAAAATCCTTGTCATGCAATCATAAATAAGATGTAAAGGTACAAATTTTGGTCTCTATGACAGACAAAGTGTTACTATGTACATGTTTTTAAAAACTACTACAAATCATTAGAATAAGAATAAATAGCAAAATGAGTAAAAGACATTAAGAGGCAATCCAGATAAAACACAGAGTGTCTATATATTATTCCTCCATCCTTCCCCATCTTTGTCTTAGCCCTAGTTGTACAGGTAACCATGTTCCTTTCTCAATTCTGGGTTTTCTGTCATCCTGCCGTCTTCTCTTAGATGGATGTAGCTCACTCTCCAGCAGGTGCTAAAGAGGACGAGGGTGTGTAGGGGTCCCCAGTTGTGCAAATTCAAGACTTTTTCTATATCCTCATAGCCAAACAGCGGCTTGGCTACTTACAGAATCCTTTTGCTCTTTTTCCTTAATTTTCCTGAAAATATTGCTATTTTTATTTTGCTTGCATGCTGTTTTTGAGAAGTCTGGTGCCAATTTATTTCTCTTGCCCTTGGAAGGTGTTTGACCTTCCTGCTTTGAAACTCTAGGGAAAATTTTGTCTTCAAAATCTGATAGTTTTAACAGGATATGTCTCCAAGAACATAATTCTGGGTCAGTTACGCCAGGTACCTGGTGGATCTGTTTGTCTTCTGTTTATTTCTGGAACGCTCTCCTCTATTAGAGCTGTACAGATGAAACTTGCTCCATTGTTTGGTTTTGTTCTTCAGTACCTTCTGTTCTCCATTTCAACTACTTTCTCTGACACTTTTTACTTTTAGGTCATTTTATTTTGTTTGTTTTTCAGCCTTTCTTCAATATCTCTTATTACATTTTTATTTGAATCTGTTCTTTCTTGTTACTTCCTAATTTAGTCTTCATTTCTGAGACCAGGTTACTAAATTTGTATGTTTCTTTTATTTCTTGAGTTCAATCAACAATTTTTCCTTTCTCCCCATTACTCATCTATTTTTGTTTTTAATGCTTGACATTTTAGTTTGGAGTAATTGTGTTACTTTTTTTTTCTCTTTTTAAAGGGAGGAAATTGGGAGAGGGAATTTTCATCCCCTGAAATGTTCTGATTTTCATTGTCTGTATCCTTCTAGTAGCAGATTTGTAATACGCATGGATGGGGCGGATTACAATTGTTTCTACGTGTGCGTCTGCGGACAAGGTTTCTGTTCTTTGTGTCCAGGGTCCTAGCTCAGGAGTCCTTCCCTGTGGGCAGCAGGGGTGGGAGAGCCTAGGGAAACTGGCATGTCAGTCGGTGCCCTGCGCACCCTGTGTCTTCATGGTCCCAGGAGTCTCCCCGCCCCTCCTGTCTCTTCCTCACCTCCTCACCCAGAGGGGCCATCCCCTCACTTTCTACCCTTCCCCTTCCCCTTTCCATCCTGCCATCTGTGGTCCTCAGTCCCTCCCCCTGGTGCTTGGAGCTTCTAGGACCTTCTCTGTGTCATTTTTTTTCTCTAGATTCTCAGGGTGGTTTTAGATCAATCCGTGGCAAAGACTTTTTCTCACTTCTGGGCAGTTTCTCAGGACTACTCTGGGCCAAGCCTTTCCAGGGGAGCTCAAGGAGGAGTCTTTCTAGACAGCATCCTACAGGTAATTTGAAGAGCGGAATCATCATTTTTCCTAATGGTGCTGTATGGGTCCCTTCGGTTTTGCTCTGATTTGTACAGATTTTTGACGGGCAGTGCTGGGGAACCACCATGTCTTTGGATACTCTGATGTCCCCTGAAAATGAAAATCTGAATCTGTTACTTGAAGAGTCTTATCTACAGGTTTAATGTGACTGTCTTGGGGAGATTAAAGTTTCTCCAAAGTGAAATTAAGAAAAACTAAGAAGGGCAATTCTTTAAGAAATGTTCTATCATTTGGTGTTATAGTCACTAGTACATAAATTATGTAAACATTTTGATTATCTCAATATGATTAGTGATGTAATAGAAATGAAGGGAAGAAAAATAAATTTATGACAAGAATAAATAATAGCTTATTATATTTATAAGTTTAATAATAATTTATGAGTTACACATCTCTGTTTTATCATCCTACCAAAGATCTCCAGACACCAAGCAAATTAAATCCAGTCACCTTTTATACTGTGCCTACAATTAATTTCATAAGAATCATAACTTTACACTTGCATTGTTTTTGTAAAAGTGTATGAGGATAAGGAATATTTTTTTGACAAAGCACTAGGTACATGTACAATTCTTAACTAGTAGGCATATAAAGACTTGTACCTTGCCCTGTACTCTGCAAATGTGATGGGGATCTGAGTCCACAGCGATCATACAATTTAGTGCCCAAACTAGATGTTTCTGGCCATGAAGTGAAGTGTGATTAGCAATTACGCTGAGGTCCTGTAAACTGGGACTGTCACTGCCCTGACTGAATTGCCAGGCTTATCTCATATCAGGATGAGACCCTCCATTCCCAGGATGTTGGCACAAACCAACAAATGTCTCTGCTGTTGCCCCTTGCCTGGATATCCCCGTTCATGCTTCTGGACTCGATTCTCCTGCTATTTCCTAAAGGAGATTTTCTAAATTCAGCCCCCTATTCTCTTCTTTTGTGGTATCCACCATATTTTCCAACTTAATATATTGAGTGTGGTCAGTAGTTGAAGGCCTGTCTTCTCTTCTAGTCTGTAAGTTCAGTGAGGATGGACCTCTGTTTTTCTCATTACTGTCACCGCATTGCCTAGAACATGGTAACTACTCATTCAACATTTGTGGAATGAATGAATGAATGAATGATCAAATGAATGAGTTGACACCTCTTACCAGCTCTCGGAAGAGTGATCCTGGGAAAGTAATTTAATCTCGCTGAGATTCTGTGTCCTCATCTGTAGTAAGAAGGTAAAAAATAGTACAATCTTTATAAAGTTATTTTGGGATTAGGTGAAATAAGGCATTGAAAGTGATTCACTGTGCGGACACACAGAGCTCAGGAACATGAAATATTATGGTGATTGATTATTCCGTTTTCAGCCCAGATTTCCTTTCTTCACGGTGCATATTTCAAACCAAGTTTGAAATTTTGACTCGAGGTAGGAAGTGTACCAAGGACATCAGGCACACAACCCAGGGGACACAGGAGGCGATCCAACTTCATCAGACGCAGGGGCTCCGCCAGGACTTCACATGGTTTCCTGAGCTCTGACTCCCTGGAAACCGTCAAGCGCCCACTGCGCTACCAGGACAGGTCCCCCATCTCCACACCGAGCATCTCTGTGGTGGTCCCTGCTCTGGCTCCGGGTTCCCCTGCAGATCTCCGGAGCCTGGGAGAGACCTGTTCCTCTGCCCTGCCACCTGGAGCATCCTTGCCGGTGGAGCTGGTCCTGGGCTTTCTCCTGACCTCTCTGCCCATTGCAGGCCCCCAGGTTTCTGATGACGATGGGATATGACTTTCCTCCTGGAGAAGGTCTTGCCCATCTGGTTGACCTTCAAGCTGCCTGATGGTTCAATTCATCCCTGCTTTCTCTCTGGAAGTTTGCTGGGTTGTGCTCATCCTTCCCCAGGGGTCTTGGGGCTCACTTTGCAGGGGAAACAACGCCCTCCCTGCTTATTTTAAAGGCGTTTGTCACCCTCCACTTTCCCTCCTTCCCTCAACGGGTCACTCAAAGTTGTGACATTTCAACCTTCAACCATGTGTCACTTCAAAACAGAAAAAGTGTTTCATCTTTTAAAATTTATGCTTCTTCTGTGTTCCTTAGAGAACTGCTTTGTAGCATTTCTGTTGCCCTTATTGTTACATAGTCATAAGGTTCCGTCTGCTTACAGGATAATTATATTACATTAATATGGTGTGAATCAATGAGAGCAGTAATTATGCTTTATCCTCTTCTGTTTTGAAATTTCCAGTTTGCTTGTTTCAAGAATAAAAGGAACTTGTCACATTTGAAACAATATTATTTCACTGCTAAACAAGAAAAAAATGCAGGAAGCCCACCCAGGGTGACAGGTTAAAACAGATTTCACTCCTCCCCTGCTTCCTTTGGAAAAAGACTTCATCTTTGTATCACTTTCCCAACTAGTACATAGACCAAAACTTGGGATATTATTTTAAAAGTGAAGAAAAAAAGCATCTCTCCATCAGAAGATAACATTTTCTTCTGTTATTATAACAACAACAAAGGACTGAGACATTTTAAAGTGATTGGCACCCATGATATCCTAACTTCCAAATCCAAAGATTCCCATCACTCTTTTGTGAACAGTTCCTTCCCTCTGATTTTATTAAGGAAACACAGTCTCTCTCTCAGGATGACCCCCAACGCTGTGTGTCTGGCCATCTTTGAGTGTAGATGTGGGTATAAAGTGGCTCAGAACCAATTTTCACTGTTGTTTTGTACCCACAGTAGGTGTTCAATGAATACTCGTGGGCCAGATCTAAAGTCATGTTCAGATTTTGAATAGAAATGTTTCCATTATTTTAGGTAAGCCCTTACTAGTGTTAAAATATCTTGAGCTTGAAAATGTATTCTGAAATTTAACTGAATCTATTATGTGTTTGGATAAGTTTTAAACATATTTTAAAGATTTTTAAAATAATAGTAATGAAATATTATATGATTTGTTTGAAGAAGTTTGTTCCTTTCGAGAAACAGCATTCGTTGATTTGACATTATGAGTAGTTTATTCATATAGAAAATCAAATCCACAGAATAATGTTTACCACATAAATAAGAAGAAATGTCCCACTTAAGTCACAGTAAAAAATGAAGCTGCAGTCCAGTTTTCTACCTTTTCCCACAATATTTGTGTTTATTATAAAGGAAATTCTCATCAACATATAGGAAAAATATCACTTGAATCATAAGCCAGAGAATGCTTGCAGGCTGCGCTCAAAGCGCGCTTAGGAATGCTGCAACACTGATATCACAGAACATAGCAGGTGGTGTTTCCCTGAGGAAAATCGTGGGCTCAGTGCTATTTAAGCACTTCCATCAATGTTTCTCAATGATAGGATGGAAAGCACGTTCATTAAGTGTACAAAGAAACCAAGTTGGGAGCAGCAGATAACACCATAGAGAATGGGGACCGATTTGATCATGACCATGACGTTCAACTAAAATGGTCAAAGTGGGGCTGAGAGTCTGCAGAGGGGAGTGAAGCTGGGCTAGCCCACTTAGGTGGACATCGGGGCAGAAGAAGTTGACGACTGTGGGCCCTCATCCTTCTCTTTTCACCCGGGGGCACTGCAAGCACACTGGGGCCCAGCCACCCCCCATGCTATTGCAGTCAGGGGCGCAGGCGAGCCAGGTGACCTGCAGGTGACTCCTACCTGCCAGCCAGGTGGCCTGCAGGTGATTCTTTCCTGTATCTCTCTTTTGCAAACCGCTGTTTTAGGAACTTGCACGATGGACTTGTATTTTGACAGAAAAGGGCCTAGACCACATGCGGAAAAGGACACAACAAAGTAATTTGGGAATTTAATAAAGAAGTCGATTACAGGAACCTAGAAATTATAAAATTCACACGGGACAGGCTGTCCAAACCAAATGGTAGTTCCTTATAAATTTCCGACCGCCGCGTGCACAGCCTTAAAACGTGGGCGTTTGTCTCCATATTTTGCTTTTGCCTCATCGGCTTTGCGTTATTACCGTCGTTACCATTGTTACTATTTAACTTTTTGGTCGGGGGAGGTGATGATTGTTTTGCCCTGTTTACATATCAGAGAGATGCAGAGAGGCTTTCAAACTAATTTGCCTGTGTCGCCGGGGGACAGCCACCCCTCCGAACAGGTGACACACCAGGACTTAAGACGACGAAAGGGGTTCAGTAGAGAGCAGCAGAAATGATTAAATACTCAGAAAATAGCACCTATGAAGGAAGATTAAAGGGTCTGTGATTACTGAGCCCGGAGCAGGGCAGCAGACCTAATAACCATCTTCAGGGTGCTGAAGGGTTATTATACAGAGGCTGGTGACCAGCTGTCCCCTCTCTACACTGAGGAGAGAGAAAGAGGAAATGGGCTTATACTTCAATGGGGAGGATTTAGATGAGATATAAAGGGCTTCCTTCCAATGAGGGCCGTTAACCAGGAGACCAGGCCCTGCTCCTCCCTGGAGAAGTACCAGCTGGGGGGTACGACGGTGGTGTGGCCCCAGGCAGGGACGCTGACCACAGAACCTTTAGATTTTGGAAGATACTATAACATCGCATAAAACTGAGGCTACACTCCTGCGTGCAATATCTTCAAGGACGTACTTCCATTTCAATTGGTTATTGTCTCAGTTCTTTGAAAGAGGCTGTGAAAGTGTGTCTGTGTAAAGGTCAAGTATTTCAAAGGACAGTTCAATGGAGAGGGTGCACTTGCTGGAAGTGACAAGAGGCTGCCAGCTGCTATGTATTCGAGCTCTATTTTCATAGATGATTGTAATAGCATTATCAAAAGAACTGAAAGCGGTTCAGAAGAAAAGAAAAATTGGAATCAACACTAGCCTCGAGTTCTTTTCAATGGAAATCATCTTTGATGTTTTAAAAAGAATGTGGTCAGTCGGTCAGTAGGTGTTTTTGTTTGTTTGTTGACTGGGAAAAAAGAGGGAAAGAAGGTAAAAAGGGAAGGGATTTTTTTCTTAAACATTCGAATTTCTACACTCGAAGCATTTCTAACCTGCAACTTTTATGTGGGTCTTGGATAACCTCCAGACACAAATATTTTGAGAATTCTTAATGGTTTCAGTGAAAACTTGCCTCTGTTAAATAAGAGAAAGAAAGGAAGACGGAAAGGAAGGAAGGAAAGAAGGAAGGAGGGAGGGAAGGAAGGAGGGAAGGGAGGGAGGGAGGGAGAGAGGGAGGAAAATTGAATTACTGGAGCGTCATCGATGGAATACTTACTTCCTGGGGTATATGTGTAGTGGGGAGGGGTTAGTGGGTATCAATTCCATTGATCTAACCACAGTTTCTCATGCTTTCCCTCAGCACCTCCGTCAGTGATGATAATGTTTGTCATAAATTTATTTCAGCCACAGAATAAAAATATTCGTCTTGTTCCCCCAGTGGGATCTGCACAGTATAGCAGAACGGAGCTAGTGAAATAGAAATCAAATCCTTTTTTTTTCTTTTTTTTTTTTAGGGAGGGAGGCAGACTCCAATTAAACACCATCACCCTCATCATACAGTTTCAAAATCTGAACTTCTTTTATCAGTTGCATTTAACCTGTCTCCTGCTTATCTCTTCAGAGTCATTCCTCACTGCATCTCTTTCCGAATGCAATATTTCAGGCAAATCAAGACACTGAACGTTCCAGGGCTTCACCATGACTTCCATGCCTGCACACTTTCTATCACTTCACTCTCTCCCTTTCTGGGAACCCTCTGAACTCACTGCACTCCTGCTTGCCCCTTACTTTTCTGGGTGGTGAACGTTCCACTACAGGGCTAAGCACAGGGTAATTGATTGTCCCCATACTTTTGTGTTTCTCCCATGAGCTGTAATCCCCTCAGAGCACATCACAGTTTCATTCCCATCACCTAAAACTATGCTTAGCACTCAGCACACTCTCAAATAATGGGTGGATGGTGTGGGGGGTGGATGGCTGTAGGATGGAGGGGCTGGGGGCTGGTGGGAGGGGCATGTCTGGAGGATGGAGGGGCTGGGGGCTGGTGGGAGGGGCATGTCTGGAGGATGGAGGGGCTGGTGGGTGGACGGTGGGGGTGGGTGAATGAACAGAGCTCTACTCTGTGGGCAGGACTCTGTCTGGGTCGGATATCACATCTTGAACCTTGGTTTTATTAACACCCTGGGTTAAATCACTAATTGAATGACATCCCACTCTTTTACAGGAATCAGGGTCATTGCATTGCTGTTGCTCAACTCTCTTTATTTTGGAAATTCATTCTGCTTATTTTAGGGAAAAATGTATTTTTCAATCAATTACCCCTTTCCATATGCCACCCCAGTTACGACGTCCAATGCTGACAACTTACCCTTGGGTCTTAAGTGACAACACGTGCTGCTCCTTGTAGAGAAGGATGCTTTGTTAGCTGACTGGCCACCGAGAACCAGGGCACACTTGCTCCTTCTCTCTGGTACTTAGATGTGGACACCCAACTGTAATTTTAAATTTTCATCAAGCTTGGGGAGCAGGGATTTGGGGATGTCTCTTTTTTTCTTCATCTTAAGTAGAAATCAGTGTTTTTAAAAATCCTAAAGGAAAAGAGTACATACTTATATTATGCTTTGTTCTTACAAACAAGCATAGAATGGAACTATTTTGTTCTCAAAATAGATTTTAGAAAGAAATCCACTTTACAAGTTTGACAAAAAGAATCAACACCATAGTCCTCCTTCAGGGTTTAAGGTCGATCCACTTCCTATAAATTCATCAAAGTGTGTTCCTTCTACCAAAATTGTATAAACAGTTCTTTCTCCATTTGTCCCTCCAAAGGTCTCTGTACTTCACGACGGTGAGTCAATTATTCCTTTTAGTGCAGACGATTTCTAAATAAACACACCCCTCTAAAAGGGTAGAGGGTCATCAATGACTGTGGTTGGTGGTTTGGATGAGGAAAAGGGCTGGTTTGATGTTACTAGTAGCTGCCCGTGAAAATAATTGTGGTGACTAGTTTGACAATGTTCTTTTCTTTAATTACACCACCGTTTCAGTAGTAAAAATATGGTTAAGACATGCATCCAACTCCAGATAAAAATTGTAAGCCTCTAAAGAACTCCGCTATGCCTGCTTATACCCAAATAAATGTACTATTTTCGGTTTTAAATTTACACCACCCATGATCTTCTGTCTGATCTTCAGAAACTATGATTAAATGTCATAAAATGTTCAATAGTTTTGATAAAAATATAATAACATGTGCAACTCTTCAAAACATCTCACCAGAGATGGAAACAACTGTAAACAAGGATTCTTGGGTTCTCAGGGTGGGGCCATGTTTCTGGTTCGCCCGCATCCCTCACTCCAGTACAGCGGCAGAGTACATAGAAGTAAGAGGGTCGATTCTCTGGAAAATAGGCATTTGGGATTCTAGGTTATATGCATCATTGAGGATATTTGGAATCTGGGTAACTGAAGGCAATTGCATAAGAGTTTTTGATGCTTTTTAAAACTGAAGGTACTCATTATTTGAGGCTAATGGCAGGGCAACTAATGTAACCTAACAATGTAAAATGAAGATTTCTACTCTGTCTCCGAAAAGAGCTCATGCAAGAACTGCCATGCCCTCCCCCCAGGCCACGCTTCTCCGGCTCCAGTGATGTCCCCTCTCGCCCTCCCCTTCTTGGTACCTGGTTCTGACAGCTGCCTCCTTCTCCGGCTTCAGTGGATTCGTCCACCCCTGCGTCTGCCCTGCAGGCTCCCTCTCTGCTTTGCACAGCATTCAAAACAGAAGGTGGCCTTTCAGCCCCTCTCTGGCTACTGCCCATCCCCTCTCCTCCTCACTGGAATGAATCTCCTTGAACCTGTGGTCCACGCTGGCGGTTATCAAACTTCAGCTTGAAGATCCGCCTTCCTGAGAAGCCCCGCCCACCACGCTGGAGCGGGGACCACAGGTGAGGAGCCCGCGGGCTCTGCCGGCCTCTTCCTGGGCTCCTTCCCCTAGCCTTCCACGCTCCGCCCAGATCGCGCAGTGCGGACCCGCCCCAAGATTCCCCGGGAGCTGCTTTGGTCAGGCCGGCGATGACTTCCTGCCTTTGCGGATTCCCCGTGGGACTTGTTTCTGCCCTGAACTTCCTGGACTCTCGGTGTCTAGGAGCTCTGACCCTGCCTCCCGAGTTCAGCATCCCAGGATTCAGGGTTACGGCCGTGGGGAGCTCCCCCTGCAGCCTCCTCCTGCATCTGTAAGGAGGCCCCAGGCTGCAGCGCCCACTTCTTGCTGCTGTCGGCGTCCTGTAGGAAAGCCCTGAACCAGCCTGGACTTTCCCCCTTTTGGGTCTGGGACACAGGACGTCTGAGTCCCAGGGAGCAAGGTAGCCGGACTGCACGTGCTAGTGGGTCAACTGGCCTGCACGTGTCTTGGAGGAGACAGTTTCCGGAACCCCAAGCAGCCACCCCTTCTTGGGCCAGCCCCCGGGGGAAGTGGTAAGACCCTGTTTGGAGGGAAAAGTCCCTTCCTGGTGGGGTGTTTTGCAATTTCAACGTATTTCTCTTCTCTTTTCTTTATATTGGATGAGGGACCTCACCACTGTAGGATATTGAGATCAAATCATAGCATCGTCAGGTGTTGTGTGAAAGCTTAAAGCTACTCACAAACAACGTGCGCCATCCCACTTCGAGAAGGAGGCTGAGTACCCTTTTGGTTACACGAGGAGTGCCAGGTTTTATGGGTCGGTGTCTGAAGAGCAGAGCACAGCAGACCTGGGGCCACACAGCACGTGAGCTACAGCCATGGCTGAACTTTTGACCAGTGTCCTCCTGCCTAGTGTGAGGAGCTCCCTGCCGTGGAGTCACTGAGGAAGGAGCGGCCTGCCTCCCACGATGGGGGACAAGGGACCAGGTGACGCACTTTCGGTCATCCTGGCCTCTAGGGGTTGGTTCCCAGCCAGGAGCTCGAGGACGCAGGGTGACTCAGGGAAGCGAGAAGAGAGGCTGATCCTGCAGCAGGACCAATGGCAACGGCCAAGGTCCAGGCGCGGGTGTCCCCTGATGGCTCCGGGGACACGGTCCCATGTCCCCACCAAGCTGCTCGTGTGCTTCTCCTTGGGGCGGCTTCCTCGTGGTCCTGAGCCATCTTCCCAGCATTTCTGCGGAGCCTGCGGCCCAGCCACACCCTTCCTAGGTCTTCTGGACTCGAGTGAGCCTGAGGGCCTCCCGTTCATCCTGCCGTGTTTCTCCCTCTGCTGCTTCTCACCTTTGTCCAAGCCTCTGTTTCCACGTCTCCCGTTAAGCCTTTTGTCGTGAATTGAAGAAGATTTTATACATACAGCAAATGGATGTATCCAGTTTGAGAATGAGAAAAGCTGGGTGGTGGTAGTGAGGTCCGGTGCAGTTCTTGATTATCAAAGGCAAAATCCCAAATAATCATGATAACTAAAACAATGGGACCAAAGAAATGACATTAAGTGAAAGACTCCACATTCAGATGAAACAAAAGACCGGGAAAGACGGCCCGATGGTAAGTGTTTAACAACTGGTTCTTTCAAAATAAAAGCAAAAATCCAGTGTGTAGAGTTTGCCAGTTTCCTACTGCGGCCGGTTTCAGGCTACCAACGGTATGACCACTGGCTCGCAAAATCCTTGAAAATTTCACAGCTGGCTTTCGGGGCTGACCAGCGCCAGCCTGCTGCCCACACATTGTCCGGTGTGCTCCCCAAGGTCCCAAGAGCTCAGCACCGTTTAATTTGTCTTAATCCCCCCCAGCGCAGCACCAGGAGGCCGGGGGGTGCAGTGAGAGGATTGGGGGCGTCCGCGGCTCAGCCAGAGGGATAGGGCTGCCTTCCCCAGGCTGGGGGTGGAGGGATTAAGTCATCATCCCACTCGGCTTTGGCAAAAGGAAAATCCCATAGGAGGTATTGTTTTCCAGGGAAGACATTTTATTTAAAGAGGAGGAACATAAAATATACGGCGTTCAGAACGCCCGTGATGCAACTCAGAACAATGGGCAGCGGGAAGGAAAGGACCCACCGGGGGCGGGGGGCAGGAGGGGCCGGCACAGAGCCCCCTTCACACCAGGGCTTCCAGCCCACAGTGGGCAGAGATGGCGTCGGAAGCCGTCGTTCTACACATGTACGCGTGTGAAGCCAGGGTCAGAGGACCACGCTTGCTCAGCGGCTCTCAGGCCAAGCCCTCTGCCGACCACCGGGTTGGTGAGGATGTACAGCTCCCCAGATCCCACCTCTCAGCCCCTCAGACCACACTCCCCACCTCCATCGGTGGGGCGAGGACGGGGAGGGTGTGACAGCCGCGGGGACCCTGTGATGCCGTGCTCACCGCAGAGCCCCCAAGAGGTGAAGCCGCTCTGTGACATGATCATCTCTGTGACAGGCTCACCCCTGACCCCCACTGATGCTGGGGTGTGCTTCCTTTTCGTCCCCCTGGGACTCCTCTTATTATCACTGGCTTCTCCTCTGTCACGACCTTCTGTTCCTCATCCACGTGTCCATTTCATCGTATTATTAGTAGCTTCTCTCTCGATGCCTGGGTAAAGCTCAATGATCACTTATATCCTGATGACTCGTGAACTCATATCCAGAGCCCAGAACTCCCTCTCTCACCCCAAATCCATTTACACGACATCTGTGGCCCAGCTATGCCTATTTCCCATACGCACCCCGGCACTCCAGGCTCAGGACTCCAGAAACATTGACGGGCACTCAGCCCCGCGTCCTCCAGCCTCCATGGCTGGGCTGCTCTCTGTTAGGGGGTGGGCAGTTGTTCCCCTGTTTCCTAAGACCTGGGCATTTGTTTCGACTTAAAAGAAATTAATTGTCTAATCTGCTCCCAGGTAATATGAACTTGAGGACTCTGGAACACGCTGACCCTAGGAATTACTTTGTGAGCACCGGCTGTGAGCTGCCCCAAGCAGGGCAGGCAGAATTGGGATGTGGGCGCAGTGGCTGCTTGGAAGCTGACCTCAGGATGGCCTGGCCGAGTCCCTTAAGACACCGCGGAGAGCTTTGAAAACACGGGGTTACCCTTCACCTGGAATGTGGAAGGCTGAGCCGTTCAGTTAGAAGAAGGCCACGGAATTCCGTCGTTTTATAAAATACCGTAGGTAAAGGAATAGGCGGCCAGGTGTGGAGACCCTGTTGACGTCAGAGCAGGTGGGCTTGGACCGGGGGTCAGGTTAATTTGGTGACTGTTTATGAAGAAAGCGTGGTTAGGTGGTTGTAGCAAAGCAAGAGAAGAGCTTGAGGCCAAATAACATTAACTTCTGGAACTACTTTTTTCCCAGGAGTCAAGACAAAAAGACTTTTTAAAGTATTAAATCAATGTGTGTTGGGCCCTCGCAACAGAAGGCAGCCCAAGTTGTCCTTCCTGCCCAGACCGAACGCGGGTTCTGTCCACAGCACTCGGTGAGCCCAGGGCACTGGTGAGGGAGACCCTGCTGCCATCAGGGGCTTCTCTTCCCCGCCGTGCCTGAGACTCCCTCCCCTTCCTAGCCACACCTGGACAGGTATGTGCCCCGCCGAGGCCCATCTGGATGGGTGTGAGGGGCCCCCACAGCAGCACGACAAGAGCTGGGCCCAGGAAGCCTCTCAGTTCCTGCAAGGCTCCCTCCCTCCCTCAGAGCCGCAAGGTGTGCAAGGGCTCCAGCAAGGGGAACCTGACACAGCCGCTCAGCCTGGGAAGCCCCTTCATCCACAGGCTGAAGAATCCCTCCCCACTTAGGTGAGGAACTAGGTCACCCCAGGAAGATCCATCTGCACCCCACCGCTACGTGTAACCAGCAGATTTTAGCAAAACCCCAGTAGGACCAGACAAAATAACACGGCAAAGGCTCTGAAAATTCAATTATCATTGGAACCCCAAATTTAGGCCTGCAGCTGGCTACCGAGATGGAAGACCTAAGTGCGACTCAGAATCTCCTAATGTAACAGAGTGTTCAGGATACCACTGAAAACCACTCACCACACGAAGAACCAGGAAAATCACAATGTGGATGAGAAGTGCTCAGCTGTCCCAGACACTGAGACGATCCGATGTCAGAATACCTGGCAAGGATTTTAAAGGAGCCGCTACAAAAATAATTCAACAACCAATTACAAATCATCTTGAAACAGATGGAAACATGTCAGCGATGAAATGTAAGTTTTTGAAAAATAATGGAATGGAAATTACAAAGCTAAAAAATACAATCACTGAAAGTAAAAACCTCACTGGAGGGGCTCAGTGGTAGAGTGGAGATGACAGAGTCAGTGAACTTGAGGGCAGATTGACAGGATTTACCCAATCTGAACAACAAAGAAAAATGTAATTAGAAAAACAAATTGAACAGAGCCCGAGGGACCTGTGCTACAACAAGGAAAGAGACAACGTTCACCCCAGGTGTCCACGAAGGAGAGGACAGAGTGAAGCTAACGGAGTATTTGAAGAAATAATGATGAAAAAATCCCTGATCTGGCAAAAGATATAATAAACCTCTAGATTCAACAAACTGAATGGACCCCAAAGAGGATAAACTCAAAACTAAGAGTCTACCCAAACTAAGATGCATCGTAATTAAACTTCTTAAAATTAACAAAGAAAAAAAACTCTGAGAGCAACCAGAGAAGAACAACATTATCTAGAGAAGACACCACGGAGGCCAGAGGAACTGGGGCCATCTTCCACGAGCTGAAAGGAAGGGACAGTATCTGGCAAAAAGATCCTTCAGGAATTGAGGGGAAGTAAAGACACCTTCAGAAGAGGAAACAAAGGGAATTTGTTGCTAGCAGACCCATTCTTAAAGGAGTTCTAAAAACAGAGGAAATGACAAAAGAAAAAGCCTGGGAGCCCCGGGAAGGAAGGAAGGAGAAGAGGAAACATGAATATGAGTAAATCAATGGCCTTTCAACTCGCGAATTTCTAAATCATACGTGATGATTGCTACAGCATCACGGCACCTTCTGGCTCTCAGCACACTACTCAAGGAGTAGGAAGAGTGAGGCAGCCTACCTGGGTAAGGTGAGCACCTTCCCCGGCGGTGATACAGCAGGCGTGCTGCCATACCCACGGCCACCACTAGGGGAACGGAACAAAGCAATGCAACTGAAGACACCACGAATAAATACAACTGGAATCCTTAATAATGTAAAAGCAACACACAGGAGATCAAAAGAGAAACAGAGGAACAAGAAACAGGGCAGAAACAGAAAGAAATACGGTGGCAGATTTAAGGCTTAAGAAATCAATAATCACTGTAGGGGCTTCCCTGGTGGCACAGTGGTTGAGAGTCCGCCTGCCGATGCAGGGGACACGGGTTCATGCCCTGATCCGGGAGGATCCCGCATGCCGCGGAGCAGCTGGGCCCGTGAGCCATGGCCGCTAAGCCTGCGCGTCCGGAGCCTGTGCTCTGCAACGGGAGAGGCCGCAACAGTGAAAGGCCCGCATAATGCAAAAAAAAAAAAAAAAAAAAAAAAAAATCACTGTAAATAATACCATTCAAAATTAAAAGGCAGTGATGGTCAGAGTAAGTTAAAAATCAAATTTAAGAAAAAAAGAGGGGGGGGGAATATGCTCTCCAAAGAAACTCACATAAAATTCAATGACAAAGCTGATACGAAAGTAAAATGATGGAAGCAGATATACCATGCAAACAGGCACACTCACACACACAAACACATACACACAAGACGTGGCTATATTAATGTAAGATAAAACAAAATTTAGAGCAAAGAAAATGAAACATGGAGGAATATTACACACGGATACAAAGATTAGTTCAACAGAAAGACGTTATGATCCTAACTGTGTATGCACATAAAAAAATCCCAGGGAACCTCCAAAAACCTCCTAGAAGTAATAAGTGATTTCAGCAATGTGGCAGGAGACAAGATCAACACACAAAAATCAATCCCATTTCCATATGCTAACAACGAATGTGTGGAAACTAAAGTTAAAAGCAATTACCATATACAGTTGATCTAAAGAACATGCAATGCTTAGGTATAAAAGAAGTACAGGATCCCGATGCTGAAAATGATCGAATGCTAATGAAATCAATCAAAGATCTAAATGAATGGAAAGGCACACCAGGGTTATGGATCAGAAGACTCAACATAGAAGAAGGTCAAACTGACCTGTAGGTTCAGTGCAATTCCTATCAAAATCCCAGCAAGGTGTTTTTCAGACATAAACAGACTTAATCTAAAATTTCTATGGAAAAGCACAGTTGCACAATAGCTAAGACAATATTGAAAAGTAAGAATAGAGTTTGAGGGATCATTCTACCTGATACTGAGGCTTGCAATACATCATCAATACTGAACACAGTATGATATTTGCACAGCAGTTGATTCATCGTTCAGTGGAACAGAAATGAGAACCCAGAATGGAGCCACAACATACGTTGCACTGAGTTTTGACAAAGACGCAAAGTAAATCACTTCAGGAAGTACAGCTCTGTCAATAAATGGGGCTGGAATGGACATTCATGATCAAAAACACAAAGCAGAAAAACAACCACAAACCCGTGAAGCCAAAAGCAAAGACGAACAAAGAAATATTCACCTGAACCTACACCTCATGCCTTATATAAAAATAAACGCAAAATGGGTCATGGGCTTAAACGTAAAACACAAAAATATAAAACTGTTAGAAAAGACAATGAGGAAAATATCAGGGTCTGGGACTAATTGACTCGGCACCAAAAGCATAATTCATACAAAGAAAATTTGATAAACTAGACTCATCAAAATTAAAAGCTTTGCTCTGTTAAACTCCTTGTTAGGAGGATGGAAAGACAAACAATGGGCAGGCAGAAAATATTTGCAGGAATGTAAGAATATTTTCATATCTGAAAAAGAACTGTTTTCTCATACACACACACACACACACACACACACACATATAAAACTCTTGGAGCTCAACAGTGGGAAACAAACAGTCCAATCAAAAAGTGGACTCAAGACATGAACAGCCATTTCACCAAAGAGGACGCAGAAATGTCAATGAGCACATGAAAGACACTCAACATCAATATCCATTAGGAAACACAAATTAAAGCCACAGGAGGCATCACCACGCACCTATCAGAATTACTAAAATGAAAAGGATTGACCACACCAAATTTTGTTGAGGA
>NC_139006.1:87020866-87038366 GCF_964374135.1 Grampus griseus | reverse complement strand
TCGTTCTATGTCTCGGCCATTGTGAATAGCGCTGCAGTGAACTTGGGCGTGCAGCTCTCTCTTTGCGATCCCTATTTCTATTCTTTTGGTTAAAATCCCTGAAGTGGGATTTCTGAGCCATATGACGGTTTTATTTTTATTATTTCTGGAGCACCTCCATACTGTTTTCCACATCCACTGAGCCATTTTGCATTCACACCAACAGTGTGTAGGGTTCCGTAACTACGACAACAACGCTGGCCTACGTTCTCTCCCCACATTCCTTCTTATCCTCTCTCATTACATTTTTTTGTCTCACTGCTTTTTCCTCCCATTCTCACCTCAGAAAAGGAAAGCCCACTTTTCTGATAATTTATATACCTATTAGGCTCAGTGGAATTTCTTCATAATTGGGCTTTAAATTCACTTTTTTAAAATATAATTGGTCATTAAATTCACTTATTTTTTTCCCCAACACACTTAGTGGGAAATAACCCAGTGCAAATCTTTTCTACAGTTGGGGCCTCTTCCAGGTAGAGCTCTCCAGGGAGTCCAGGGCACCACCTAGAAGGAAAGCCTTCCGGCATGCTCCCGAGAGGACTGTCCCTGGGTTAAGTTCTAGATTTTGCTGCATTCTCAGACACACAGACTTTTAGTGGCAGTTCTGACAGTGACGACATCACATGTCACCTAACAATGAAGACAACTTTGGTCCGTGGACAGCACTATTTTCTCCTACCTTAAATATGATTCTACCTTAACGCACGACGATATTTCACTTAACAAACTCCTGTCTCCTTAAAGTACCTGTCCACCATTCTTCAGGCCAAACTTAAATAAAATTCAATAATTTTAACTTGGAGGAATTGTGCTGGGGAAGCAATATATGTTTTTAATTATTACCCTAAATTAGCCCAAGTCCAATACCATCCTTGGCATATTGCACAGGGAATACTTATCAAGAGACATGTGTAAAGCTCTTCTAGTCAATAAACGGGTAGGGAGGTTTAATATGCCTCATTAGAAAGCCCATATTTAAGGAAGTAAATATATAATTCCTACTTATCAATTTTACTTTGGACAGTTAATAGACTAGCTACATGAAGCAATCTATCACAAATTCCAGATAAACACGACTGCTGTTTTAGAAATCTTTCAACTGCTCTCCTATGATTTTTATTTCTTTCATAACCACATTATGAAACGCATAAAGATGACACAACTAATTTCTATTACGTGGGGTCCACTTTCCAGATAAATGTTAACATCCCTTGTGTTTCATTCCAGGCATAAATTAATACATGCCAATAACTCATTGCTAGTATTTCAAAAGTGTTTAAAATATAAAACAACGATTCTATGTGTATCAAAAGCAACTGGGAAGAAGAGGTGGCAGCTGCCTTTTGTCACTTGTCACCCAGAGATTTTATGGCCTTCAGTATTCAGTCACAAAACTTCCCTATTCCTAAATACTTTAAGATAAGGGCGTTGGAAATCAGATCAATTCAGACGTCTACATGCAGGCCGCAATCTTTCTAACCAGGGACACACATGTTGTCCTTGTCAAATCACCTTGCCATCAACCAGCTGAAAATATATTATCTGATAGAAACCATCAATGTCCTCTCTTGGGTTCTTTGACGACACCACAGGAATGTCCACGATGACTGCATCTCCAGTGAGACAAGAGGAATTGCCGGTACTTCCTGATTGGATTCAGACATTGTTACTCCGGTTTCAAAATTAAATTCCCAACCACAAAAGCATAAGGCCTGACAGTGATTATGTGCTAAGTAGCTAACACTGGGCTTGGAAAACCACATGGGTTGTCCAGCCAGGTCTGAGTTCAGATGCTCCTACCTCTTGTGAGCTGCGTAAGTTTGAGCTTGACCCCTGAGTTTTGGGGTCCTTCCTCCCTGCGAAAGGCAGATCCTCTTCACGTGCAGTGAGCAGGTGTGGCCAGCTAGAACTGCGCTGGGCCCCCAGCAAGGGCACAAAAAGTACCAGCTACTGTCTAAGCTCAATATTGTATAAATGTGTTTATTCTCTGGAAAGCTGGAATGACTTGGATCAATTTCTTAAAGCCCGATTTGGAACAAAAGTGTCCAACACACAGACATAATTAATCCTATATGCAGAATTTTTATGCTTCATTGTGTCCCTGAGGGTCTGAGGCTTTTGCTCATAGAGATATGGGTCTCCATCTCGTCATCTGTTTCCTATCAGTCCTGTACTATCCTTTTTTATTTCTTTTTATGTTTCTAACAGGGATAACCCAAAGCAAAGCAAAAAAAAAGGAGTCAATTTGATGCACAGAGATTAAGGTCTGGTGAAAGTATTCCTAACTGCATTTTATATAATCAAGCTTTTTATGAAGAGGCACCTGAATGGGGGCAGGGAGGGCCATGTGGTTGTTCCGGAGAGTTACCAAGTGCTCGCCTAATAAATATCTGAGCCATCGCAGTAACTGAGACCCCGTGAGCAAGCCGCCCCTGGCATTAGCATAGCTTAAAAAAAAAAAAAAACACGGAAAAGAAAGAAAAGAAAACCCTCCGTGGTTATTCTGCTCCTCGTTTATAACTCAGTATAACTTAGAGTAATGCAGGTTCCAGCAACTTTGCTGTTTTCTTCAATTAGTTAATGAAAGTACAGTTTTGATGGATGGCAGCCAGGAGAATTCATTTGTAATGAGCAGTGGTTCGGGGATCCCTCAAACACTGACACCTTTCTTGTGGAAAGCTCCTTTCCAGGGCACTTAATTGTAACATAGTGCTGCTATTACTTTGAAGTAATAACTCATTATAGAATAGGATTTCTATACAAGCCCTAATAATTCTGTTATGTCTACCATGATTTTTCAACATTAGCTAATGAACTGCCCCATCATTTATCAGTAAATAGCATCTAATGTGGCACAGTATATCTTGTGTCAGAATTCTTTGTGCCAGCTTCCTAGATCAGGAACAATTAATATCATCAGAATTGGTGATTTGGGAACCTACATCCTCATTGCAATGAAATCATTTGACAAGTTGATACAACAGTCCCATTTTTCATTCACTTTATCAGCCGCTGGCTTACAATGACAACCATAAGAGGTTTAGAACTTCACCAAGGAGTCGAGATATACTTTAGGGCCGAACCTACCAGTCCAATTCCTCTGCAGCCTTCCGCAAAATTCCCCAAAACTTCCATTTTGGGTGATCACCAGTGACCCAATAAAAAATGAGCTACCCTTTTTCTTGATTCACATCTAGCATTTCCCTGAGCTCTGTGACAGGGTTATAGCGAAGTTTTCTCAAATATTTCCCTTCTTTCAGTCGGAGAGAGATAAAACCTAATGACTGTGCAATTCTATGCTCTTTGCAAGGATACAGGCTTCAGGTCCCCTTTGACACGGACATGGGTATCACGTGAGTGTGTGCGTGTACATGCACCGTTCACATCTCTGCCCCACTTTTGCAGTGCAGACACATATCGCTTTCAACATTTGATTGGTTCATCGTCTTGGAAATGGATTGCAAACTTGCCATGTCCAGCATCTCCCCAAATATCTTAGAAGTATTATACTTCTCTTTGTAAAGAGTTTTCTTGACACGGTTAAACACACTGCTAAATGGACTCTGTTTCCACGTAAAAGCATTGCAGACACATTTCCAGGGATCTGACCAGGACCACCTCAATGTCCTCAGGGTCCAGAGGTGCAGAGCGTGTCTGCTTGCTTGGCTTTGCTCTCTCTGCTCCTGTACAGATTTGTGGAAATCTCCCAGAGACCCAGGTGGGGCCTCCTTGACCAGCCTGGCGCCCGGAGCAGCGAGTGTCTGGGGCAGTGCCGTTGCCATGGAACCGCAGGGAGATGCAGGCTGGAGGTGAATACAGGCTCAAGGAGGACTCCTCACTGTGCCTTTCACACTTCCAGCTGCAAGGCGGGCCTCACACTTAGAGTTCTCTTAGGACCCTCCACGGATGCTCATGACACCCACCCAGGTCAATTTGTGCTTAGAGAAGCAGTACCCTGTTCAGTGATGCTGAGACATTGGTGCCTTGGGAATCAGTTCAGCCCAACAGTAATTGGTATTAGAATCAAATATGGTGCCGAATGGAAAAAGGTGAATTAAACTCCCGGAGATAGCACAGATAATCGGCCAACATTCCAAACTTGTTTTTTCATCCAATTCAGATTTGTGAATTAAAACGGGATGGCCAGCAGGAACACGGGAGGCCAATCTCAGCTCCCACGGAAGCGACCATATTTGGAAGGTTGGGTCAGCACTGTGCCCAGAAGACGAGGACCGTGGACAATGGCCAGGCATCTTCAGCGCGGGAGAGGACGACTCCTTCGACCTGTGGAACAGAGACGAGGACACTGCGAGGGAAGCAGCGCCACTGCACTGGCAGCAGAGATGCCACCACCAAGAGTAAATCCACCGCCTTTTTCCTTCCACAATCTTCCAGGCTGGTCAGGGCAGGCAGGGGTTCAGGGGGGAGGCCTGAGCTATTCTGAAAGAATCTGAGATGGCCTTTAAGTAAATCTACCTTCAAATGGAATTCAGCTGATTTCCTGATGTTTAAAGCATGGAGACATAATCGGCACGGCCGTCTTAGAAACTTCTCCTTAGCTGTAGTAAAGGACGTGGCGCGGCAAAGCACTGGCCACCCAGCCCGCAGGCGGGATGAGATGGAGCGCCTGGAGGGCTCGGCCCATACACAGGCAAATCCAGGCCCTCAGAGGCACGATTTGTCTCTGCGGCCCCTAAAACTCCTACCACCTTCTAAAAGTGTGAGCTCTCCTTCCCTACCCTGTATTCCCTTGCACTGAGTTTTAATATTCATAGACACTGGCTCAAAGCTCTTAGCAGCAGAGAACATGCAAAAGACATATATAAGAAATGGAAAAGGGCTTCCCTGGTAGCGCAGTGGTTGAGAGTCCGCCTGCCAATGCAGGGGACAAGGGTTCGTGCCCCGATCTGGGAGGATCCCACATGCCGCGGAGCGGCTGGGCCCGTGAGCCATGGCCACTGAGCCTGCACGTCCGGAGCCTGTGCTCCGCAATGGGAGAGGCCGCAGCAGTGAGAGACCCGCGTACCGCAAAAAAAAAAAAAAAAGAAAAAGAAATGGAAAATACATAGTCAAAGATATTATTTTCCTTCCCCCTTTTAAGGAACATTTTTACTTATATATTTCAGTTTTTATCACACATATTCCTCTCAGTCATTCCAAATCCTTTTGTGGGAAAAGGCAGAAAATAAGTAATTTTATTTTAACCACTTTTCCCCTCCCACTATGCTCCCTTTCCCTTGCCCTCTAGAATATATCTAATAGGTAAAGTTTGATTTCCTGTGTGATAATTGCATCTAGACCAAGACAAGATTAAAAACCAATGGGTTCCACCTTAACTGTCAATATTACATTACAAATACATAAAATGGAAATCCATCCCCATCATTGGATAGACTAGACTATAAAGATATTCTTGCTAATTGTCTTATATATTAAATTCTATGCATCCTTTCATAAGCCTCAGGTTATTAGCAGGAAAAAGAAGGCATATTAATTCATCCCTATAGTAAGATATTTAAACTCTAACATGCCTCCTGTAAATCAAATTTTGAAGAGTGAAAACAAACTTTGGAGAGAAAGAAAAGAGAAGAAAGGCCAAGTTTCATGCCCTCAGTGACACAGGTTCTCAGTCCTTTAAAAGATTCAGACATACTTTCTAACATGGAGTCATCCTGACACCGTTGAGATGTTGCTTCACAGATGAAATGCTTTTAAGCAAAAACAACAACAAAACTTTGTGTTCTCTGACTCCTTCCTGAAGCTGGCCTTCCTGCCCATCTGCCTCTGAGCGCTGCCTCGGTCTCGCAGAAGATTAATATTTCAGAACTTGTCACGGGCAGTTCCGTCGACTCCACCGCTGCCCACGTCTGACAAGCTATTTATCATGTCACTGAGTACCAGCATTAAATTATCCCCGCTGTTATGACAGCGACATTATTCATCAGGGTTGCAGCCTCGATACAAGGCTGCTTACAGCCGCTTCTGTCTTCGTTTTTGTCTTTTCAGGGGAGTATTGATCTCTGCAGTTTGCGTGGAAGAGAAAAGAAAGAAGGAAGGGAGGGAGGGAGGGAGGAGGGAGGGAGGGAAGGAAGGAAGGAGGGAAGGAAGGGAGGAGGAAGCAGACAATGGAAATGACGGGTCTTATCAAATACGATGACTCTGCTGTGTTGATGTTCCTGCAAATTTGGAAACTTTTATTTCTACAGAATAAGCAGTGTTTGTTGCATCTTCCTTCTTCGTGGGAACAGTACAAAGGGCTGAGATGTAGAGACACTGAAATGGACACTGGTGAAAATGCTCACCGTGGCACTGCCTCCTATACATCCACAAGGAAGTTCCCTGCGTTTGTTTCCTTTCTCTTCTCCTCCCCTGACAGTCAGGTGCCAACTGGAGGACCGTTTGCTTGTCGTGTCTGTGTGACTGGGTAGTCAGGAGCAGTTACCTGACTCGATAGAATTTTACTCAATTTTGTGAGGCTCTGGAGCAACTGGAATTTCAGGGTGAATATTTTCCCCTAGAAGCTTCATGAGTTGAAAATGCTGGAAGAAAATAAAATTGTCAGCATTTGTTCCGATTTTCTAAAAGATTGCAGGGTGCAGTGATCTTTTTTCAAAGCTAAATCACAGTGACTCGGGGACCTGCCTCTTTCTTTCTGTCTTGTTTGTTAGCATGTAAGTGATGTCACACCCAGGAAACCAAACCTCACATCCAACCTGCTAGTTATGGATAGATGACATGATTTATAGGAGAGACGGTCAGGGTAGGGGGTCCTCCTGTTCAAGGTGACACCAGCCTGTTTAGCAGCCAGCAGTGATGGACCTGGAACCATTTCACCCAACAGACAGGTGTGTGGAACACACCAGCTTTGTCTCAGCCCAGCTCAGCAGGATAAGCCAGATGGGAGCTGGTTAAAGTCCCCTCTTCCAACCTCCAAAGACATCAGGGCTAAATTCTTTACATCTGAATCGCTCAAAGTCTAAATGCATTTCTTGTTTATTGTACTAACGTTACAATTTCACTTCCAGGATCACCTCCGTGGAAGTTAGCCTTCAGTTGCTTGAAAAGCATCGAAATGCTTTTGGGGGCAGCCCGTCCACTCTTCTCTTCATAAATACTTCGGATAAGTGAATTTAGCCGTTTTGCTGAGAGCAGAAAACTTAGGATGGTCTTAGGTTTGCTTTAGGACCCTAAAAACAAACAATATGGTTTGAAATTAATTCCCGATTTCGGACCCATCCTGGTGAACTGTTGCAGCACAGTGGTGGCGTCCACCTCTGTTCTTGAACAAACAGAAGGAATTCAGGGCAGTGGCCTTGGCCAAGCAGGAAGGAGCGAGGAGATGGTGAGAACTGTTCCGTTCGCCCAAGGGCACGATGTCACAACCCGGGACCCTCCTCCCCATGCACGGCGTCATTCACGACTTCATCCACGCCGTTAACAAGCCTATCGTCTCCACAGGTATCCGCACTTCCCCACTCTGTTCCAAGTCCTCCCCAGGGGTCTCCCAGCACCACCCCAGGTCCAAATCACCAGCTCCTTTTGCCTGAAGCACTGGCACAGACGGTGCAGCTCCCCGGTTTCCACGCGGACAGCTGGAGGGGTCTCCGAAAGTGCCCCACGCATCCTGTCACACCCCACGGAGATTCCAGCCCTGCGTCTTGCTGCATTAAAATCCTGGTTTCTGCCAGTGAGGGAGGGAGCTCCCACACCCCGCATCCCTCCCAGGCCAGGGCTGGCAGGAGACCCCAGTCTGCGGGGAGAAACGTCCCTGCCCTTGGGCTAGAGAAGGCAACTGGAGACCACGTGGTGCCCCGGTAAGACTCCAGGACACACACCCCCACCAGCCCTGGGACCCAGCCGATCCCGGCACAAAATTTAAGGGGGCACCAAAAGTCCCTGGGAATCGGCCCTCAAAAACCTTCAGTAATCAAGACAAACAATACTTTAATGAAATATTTTTAAAAATTGGATCAGCAAACAATGTAGGCCATCCACTTGTCCTGATACTCTCATCGGCCCCAGGGCCAGGGCTGGGATGGGGCAGAGAGGGGGGTCATGCAAGTACAGGGCGGAATCTAACCTTTCTTTAAAAATTTGATGGTTTCTTTGATCAGGGATTTTTTTTTTTTTTGCATTAATTTTTCTTGCATTTTCTGAAAAAGTTGCCTAAATCATTATTGTTTGTTTGTTTCCGGTACGCGGGCCTCTCACTGCTGTGGCCTCTCCTGTTGCGGAGCACAGGCTCCGGATGCGCAGGCTCAGCAGCCATGGCTCACGGGCCCAGCTGCTCCGCGGCATGTGGGATCTTCCTGGACCGGGGCACGAACCCTTGTCCCCTGCATCGGCAGGCGGACTCTCAACCACTGCGCTACCAGGGAAGCCCAGAATGCTGCAATCTTTTATTAAATATTTCAGGCATTCAGCTCACTATTACCACGTATGCCCAAAAAAACAGGGCCAAATAGCATGAGCAGATTTAAAAAAAAAAAATCATACAATAGAAACAGACGCACAAGTCACCCAACTATCAGTTATGATTATATATTCAAGACAAAACTGAAAAGCAACTTCCCTGACAGTCCAGTGGTTAATCCACGCTCCCACTGCAGGAGGCACGGGTTCGATCCCTGGTCGAGGAACTAAGATCCTGCAGGCCACACAGGGCGCACCCTACTCCCCCCAAAAAACAAGGATAAAAATGAAAAGTTAGAGAATTTTACCAGAGGAATTAAATCAATCCAATTTGAAAACTAAAAAACACAAAAACTGAGCTGAAGACTTCCACACGTGTGGCTAAAAGCAGATCACGGATAGCAAAGGAGAGCAAATTCAAACCATTTAATTAAAACAATGAAAATTAAGTAAATTTCAGTTCAAGTGCATAGAAAGTGTCTAGATGGAAGCACACAGAGAGAAAGGACGAACATACAGGGAAAACCCAACAACCACCATAGGGAGATTTAATAAGCACGTCTCTGAGGCCCCAGAAAGGGAGGCGAGAGGAGAGAGGTGGAAGCAGTATTTGAAATATCAGTGGCTGATAATTTCACCAACGTGGCAAGCGGTTCTACAGACCTCAAGAAGAAGAAACCAAAATGAACCTCACGTAGGACTACCACATAAACTGCCTTGGGGCATACTGATACCATAGAAAACCAAACTTCAGTGTAGAGGACCACTGCCCTGTGGATGTGAATGCATCTCTCGACCACAAAATAGAGCAAAAGAAGCAGAGGTGAGGAAGAGTGCCTGCTGTCCGCCTTTCTGCGGTAAGCACATGGCTAATAAAGTAATAGTGCCCATTCCTCCGACCCCAGGACCTCTTTGTTATGACTCGGTATTTAGCTCAGATTCAAAAAGGAAAAACAAAAGTGCAAAGTCAAATTGTTTATGGTTTGTTTTCTTCTCAACCAGTTTGAATTCAGTTAGCTGAATACAACTAGTGTGAATCTGAAGGATGTGGGGAAAGGGAAGAAATATGGCTGAATGCAATGAAGACATTCACGATTCCAGACTCTAGAAAGTGTCACTTAATTTTCTTAATGATTTAGGAAAAAAGGGGGGAAAAAGGAGGGGAGGATGGAGAAAGTTTACTTTCTTTAATGCAAACATATCCTTCTACTTCAATATCCACACACGTGTATCTGTATATACACATATGTATATATTTATGTTTGTATACCTAACCTTGGCATTTCTACTTGGCCAGTAGCTGAAAGGCATTTAACTACTATCCCGGATCTCCAATGGACCCCAGGCCCCGACAAGCACTATGTTTCTACAATTTCATAGGCAAATGAGCAGTGCTGGGGCTTGTATTTTGAAAGATGTTGTGGGAAAGGCGTGTGAATGTCGTTCTTATCTATGATGTTGGAAACCCTGGGAAGTCCCTTCGTTAACTCTCAGGGTTCATCTAAATCCCCGCCTGTAACGCTCTACTGTTCTCAGCTCCAGCCCTTACTGAAGAGGAAATAAAAACACACAAGGCGTTCTCCCCGCACTAGTCCTCCACTTTTTGAAAACTGGATTTGTGGTTCGACAAAGGAAAATCTAATTTTAACTTATGCACTAAAATTATTAAAGAGTTTATAGGTCTGAAAAAAAAAAGACTGAATCACATATCTCTTAGGTGTGCTTTCTTTCTTCCTTATTCTGAGACTTCCAGTGGAGGTTTGCTTCCTGGTAAGGCTTACAAAGTCTAAAACTCAGCACAACTGAATACACATTGGATGTAGAAAGCAAAATTGTAATTATATTAAGTAAATTTCTATTCTAACTTATTTTTAATGGTTTTATCTCTGTATGGTAATAGTGCATTAAAGAAGAAAAGTAAATTTGGAAGAAGTGAATACTTTATGTGTTTTCCTGTCAAGTGTCTGCAAAAGCATGTAACTCCTTCCTTTTTTAGTGTCATGGCAATTCAAAATGATCCATAAATTAGTCAAAAGATAAGAATAACTTATGTTGAAGGGACAGCATTTATATACTTAAATACAGCTTACAATCCATGAGAACCGTACCCCACGAATCAGAGACAATTTTTATAACTTTACTATTTTTATTCAAACACTTTCTTATGGGGCTTCCCTGGTGGTGCAGTGGATGAGAGTCCACCTGCCGATGCAGGGGACGCAGGTTCGTGCCCCAGTCCGGGAAGATCCCACACGCCGCGGAGCGGCTGGGCCCGTGAGCCATGGCCGCTGAGCCTGCGCGTCCGGAGCCTGTGCTCCGCAACGGGAGAGGCCACAACAGTGAGAGGCCCGTGTACTGCAAAAAACAAACAAATCAACAAAAAAAAAACACTTTCTTATGAAACATTTAAAAAATACAAATAAGGTTAAAAAACATAGTGATCACATAGACACCCACCACCTAGATTGTACTGCTACCATTTTACGATATTGGTTTCACCACACATCTATCCATAGAGCCATCTTATTTTTGAAGCATTTCAAGGTGACTTGAAGCATTGATGCACCTCCACATAAATGTTTCAACATTTATATCATTAACTAGAATGTATTATATGCTTACAATTGTATTTTTCTTTTGAGGTAATATTTGGGATCGAACCCTTACCCCCTGCATTGGAAGGAGAAGTCTTAGCCATTGCACCACCAGGGAAGTCCCTAGTTCACTAATCTTAAATGCAGATTTACTAAGGCAAATGAATAGACCCAGGTCACTCAGAACCTATCAAGATGTAGAGCATTACCCGCACCCCCCAGGTTATCTCTTGCTCTCTCCTGGTTGATACCTGTCCCTGATCCCCACAGAAGCAACTGCTGTCCTGATTATTTCTATCACAGGTTACTTTGGCCTGTTTTAGAATTCCAAATAAATTAAATTTAACAGCATACATTTCCAATGCTCTCTGATGACCTAAATGAGAAGGAAATCCAGAAAAGAGGGAATATGTGTATATGTATAGCTGATTCACTTTGATGTACAGTATAAACTAACAAAATATTGTAAAGCAACTCTACTCCGATAAAAAACAAAAACACTATATATTTCCTTCTAAGTAAGAGTTTTTCAATCAGATGATTGTTTCTGAGATTTGCCCTTGTTTTTTAGTGGGTTTTTTTGGTTTCTGTTTTTTGTTTTTGCGTGCAACAGTAGACCATACCCTTTTGTTTCTGAGCTGTATTCTTTGTGTAGTCATATGTTTTCATTTCTCTTGGCTAACTATGCAGAGGTGAAATTCTCACATGTTTTCTTTTTTTTTTTTTTGCGGTACGTGGGCCTCTCACTGTTGTGGCCTCTCCCGTTGTGGAGCCCAGGCTCCAGACGCGCAGGCTCAGCGACCATGGCTCACGGGCCCAGCCGCTCCGCGGCATGTGGGATCTTCCTGGACCGGGGCACGAACCCGTGTCCCCTGCATCGGCAGGTGGACTCTCAACCACTGCGCCACCAGGGAAGCCCACGTGTTTTCTTTTTTTGATCAGGTTTATTATTCAAATATGTTGTTTTTTTTTTTAATTTTTAGCTGCACTGGGCCTTCGTTGTTGCATGTGGGCTTTCTCTAGTCGCAGCGAGTGGGGGCTACTCTTCATTGTGGTGCATGGGCTTCTCATTGCTGTGGCTTCTCTTGTTGTGGAGCACAGGTTCTAAGCATGCGGGCTCAGTAGTTGCAGCATGCGGGCTCAGTAGTTGTGGTGCATGGGCTTAGTTGCTCCACAGAATATGGGATCTTCCGGGACCAGGGCTCGAACCCATGTCCCCTCCATTGGCAGGTGGATTCTTAACCACTGCACCACCAGGGAAGTCCTCAAATATCTTTTTAATTTTTATTTCATATTCGAGCATAGTTGATTAAAAACGTTGTGTTAGTTTCAGGTGTACAGCAAAGTGATTCAGTTATACGTATACATGTATCTATTCTTTTTCAAATTATTTTCCCATTTAGGTTATTACAGAATATTGAGCAGTGTTCCCTGTGCTTTACAGTAGGTCCTTGTTGGTTATCTATTTTATATATAGTAGTGTGTACATTTATTATTAAAATTTTTGTTGAAAGATTCTTAATGAATTGATTAAATAAAAGTAAATGTACATTAATAATTTTTATAGAAAATAAAGACAAAGCTTTATAAATTCAATTGAAACCAAACCTTCCACTAGATACTTATCTGGTGAGCACTTTGGTCTTGTCTATAAACACATCGAAGCAGTAGGTCCAGGATTTGATTCCAAGCAACCTGATTCTGCATCCAGTCCAGAGCCATCCAATTCTTTATTTTCTTAATGTGAGTATTTTTAGGGAAAACTTCTAAAAAGTTGAAGGAGATGTTTGCTATAATTTGTACCATAGCATTGAGTTCCAAAGTCAATATTGTGTGCTCTTCCAAAACTAAAGGAAACATGCACTTGTCACATACAGAAACACACACACACAACATATGCACGTATGTTGTGAATATATTTTACTCTATGTGTGATAAAATAAATATTAACCCAAAGTATTTGTTGATAACTCATTAACATTATAAAAATTGCTTTCCCACCATATGCTTTTTTAAATATCAGGAAAAAATTGGTTTTTCTGACTCAATTTCCAAATTCTAAACTTTTACAAAAACTTTGAATTATGAATTTAGTTTCAAAATAGTTCTTTTCTTTGGGCCCAGTGAAATCACTACTGGCTCTGTATTTATGAGCTTTTCCAAAAGTGCACTGCTGAACCACCTCTGTTATCATGATATTTAAATGAGAATGTTTTCCTTTGGAAGACCATCTCTAAGTTCAGTAAAAAGCTGTGCTTGGCTGAGTTAGTACTTGATCTAAGCAATGCATACAAGTCCTGACTTATTTTGGTGTCATGAGAAATATTCTAGAGAGTAAGACCATGCACTGAATGGATGGTGACACAATGTCAAATTACCGGATTTGAAGGTCATCAGTCAGAAACAGAACATGTGTAGAATTTCTTCAATCTGATTATGTAAAAAGTAATGTGGACAAGGAAACTAAAAGAACATAGAAAGTGACAAAGATGATACTAAAGACACCCAGAGGACAAAGGGCTGTGTTTACAATTTATTCAAAGTTTCATACAACACAAATTAAATATAATACAAGCTACTTTTTAATTATTAAAATGAACTTTCCCCCCATAGATTTAAACTGTTAATAAAAAGAGAAAAGATAATTGTCCTCCCACTAAACTGCCCAGTGTTCTCTCCCTTGAAATGGGGCTGGTTTCTTTAGACTCTCTTGTGATTACTTTCAAAGCTATTGTGAGTTTATGAGTGCTTTTAGCTCCTAATACAGCTTCAAATGTCAATCTTTATATTACTGAAGGACAATTAGGCAAACCATGTAATTGTGTTGTCACTTATTAATTTCAAGCTCCAATGTCATAAATTATATGTTTTAATTAATACTGTGTCAATGGCAATCTGTAACTTTGAATGCATACGGAGGTTAACAAGAATACATAATTAAGAGAAAACAGTGAATAGGGGCATGGCTGAACAGTTTATAAAATTAGGCAAGAAACGGACTTCTTTGTCAGCATGTAAGCACCATGATTAAAGAAAAGAAAAAAAAAAGGATGGGGGGATTAATAAACTAGAGCAGAGAAATAGAAACAATAGACTAAGATAATAAAAATGAATTCATAAAAAAATGAATGAACAATACAATGAAACATTCTAAACCAAAAATACTCAAGAAATTCGGTGTATTTGTTGCTGTGGTGTGAGTGTGTGTGTGTTCCCTCCAAATCCACATGTTGAAGCTTAACCCTCCATATGATAGTGCTAGGAGGTGATTAGATGGTGAGGGTGGAGCCCTCATGTGTAGGATTAGTGCCCTTATAAAAGAGACCCATAGAGCTTGTCACTTCCACCCTGTGGGGACAAGGTGAGAAGGTAGTGGCCATGCCGACACCTTGACCTTGGACTTCCAGCCTCCAGGACTGTGAGAAATAAATGTCTGCTGTTTATAAGTCACCCAGGCTGTGGAATTTTGTTACAGCAGCCTGAATGGACTAAGACTTTTATCAACAGATGTTTCCAGTTAATTGAGCTGGTTAAAACCCTTCTTAAGTTTCAATTCTCAGCGCTAGAGATCTTTCTAAAATGTATGACCTTGCTCGCCTGTCTTAGTAAACACAGCACAGGGAAAACCACTCAGCCTTGTTTCAGGGACTTTATTCTAACTAACATTTCTCATCATCTGGGGTCATGCCTGCCTACATTCTATTCTATTCTGTGATATGGATCTAAAGATACCACAGACAAGATATCTTCAACATAAAGAACTAGTGTTGCTGTTAGGATTTACTACTTTTTACCCCATAAAATTAGAATGTGGGCTTGCTTTATTGAAGTTTCTGTTTAGGAATGAATTGAGGATTCACAGGAAGTCAAAGTTGAGAGGAACAACAAAAGCTGCTCAGTCGTTCATTTTACAGACCTCTCATGCTGTCACCCTCCTCGGGTTGAAGAAACTGGCCCTGGACATTTCTATCAACTGTTGTGGAAACAACTCCAACCAAAAATTATTTTCCAGTTTTCTTCCCATTATGGTGAGCCTACTGTCATTGCAAAGTGAGTTGTAAGGGCTCACGAAATGACCCTGTGCATGAATAGTAGTTAATGAAAAGTGTCTGATTTCTATGACACAATGGGCTAAAAATTAATACAATTTCTTTGATTTTTCTACTCAAGCTGCATTGTGAAAGGATGCACCATCTTCTAACTTAGTGACCTTGGAAAGTTGTTTTATCTTTTGGGGCTTCAATATTCTCTCCTGTCAAACGAGAAAATCAAAATGCCTCACAGGAGAGCAGAGAGGGTTCATGAGCAGAAACGATGGAAAAGTATATCAAGAACGGTCGAGTGCAAGCACAGGTGAGATTTTTTTATGAGTTACACAAGCTACTGTATAACACCACCTATACATGAAATCTGAATTAGATGAACTCAGAAACAAAGAGTTGACTGGTGGTCGCCGGGGGCCGGGGGTTGGGGGGTAATAAGAAGACATTGGGCGAAGGCTACAGACTTCCAGTCATAAAAGGAGTAAGTTCCAGGAATCAATGGACAGCATGGTGACAATAGTAAACGATATTGTGTTATATTCTTGAAAGCTGCTAAAAGAGTACATCTTAAATGTTCTCAACACGCACACTGCTAACTGTATGAGGTGAAGGAGTTGTTAACTAATGCTATTATGGTAATCATTTCACAGTGTACATCAAACCATCCCGTTGTACATCTTAAGCCTACGCAATGATACATGTCAATTATGTCTCAATAAAGCCAGAAAAACAAACAAAACAAGAGCCAACCTTGCTGAGAAGCCACCTTTCTTCTTCCACTTACAGATCTCAATCTTGTTCTGTACAGAATGGCAGGTACAATAAATATTTGCCACAAGCAAGTAAAATAAATTGTTAGGCATTTTGTAGAAAATGCATTTTCCTGGAAGCGCCCTGAGAGTTTCTGATTCACAATGTGAATGAACGCGAAATGCTTTGATACAGTCAAGTGGGGGCCATCGATCTGTCATGACCAGGAATACAGGGCCCTGAGCCAGGTCCCTTCTGCGCAGCCTTATTCTAGTCCATCACTCTGGCAAAATCCCGGATGGCTTTGTAGTCATCGCAGCAGCAGTGTAAGTGGTGGAGTCCTTCTATAAAGTACTTTCTTATAAATAGCTATCATTTTCTGAATAATTTCTAAGCATGGGGACTGTGTGATTAGTTACATGCATCATCTCATTTAATTTTCACAAGCTTAAGAGTTTAATACTAATATTATCCTGTTCGTGTGGGTGAGGAGATTGGGGTTTCGATTGGTTAAGTACCTCATTCGGTTTCGCACAGCAAGTAAATGGAGATGCCGGGTCTGTCTAAATCAAAGCCCCTGTTCTCCATCACTGTGCAGTCAAACTGCTAGCAGCCTGAATTGTAATTCTCTAACACCTGGGATTGTTTCCTAAAGAAATAATCCAATAAAACGAAGAGTTTTAAGTGGAAAAGAACTTCTTTGGTTCTTTGAAATAATCAGAACATTCGAAGGTTGGAAAACAGTTAAATCAATTCTATTCGATCAAATAATATGTAGAGATTTAAAACCTTTATGAAGATGACAGAGCCACTGTCAAATGAAGAATAATTCAAATAACATTGAATAATGCTATTTTGGGGAATATGTAATACATCTATATGGGCAAAAACTAGAAAGAAAGATGAGAAGATGAACGTGGTTGTTTTTCTCTAGTATTAAAATTCTCGACAGATTTTACTTCCTCCACTTTTTCTTCCTTCTTTGCATTAATAGTTTGTGCCCCTTCTATATTCAGACACTGGTCCATCCTCCCAAGGAGCTCACAGACCAGCGAGAGAGAGAAATTCGATGAAAAGTTACCACGTGTTGAGAAAAGTGTTACAAAAAACACAGAAGATGTGTGTGTCAGAGATCACAAGATCCTAAGAGATCACAGAACAGAGGGTGTTTGCTGTGTCGAAGGAGCACAGGGTCCCGGGCATTCACTAGATGAACAGGAGCAGAGGCGTGAGCTGATGGAAAATGTGTCTGACATAAAAAGGAAGAGAGTGTGTTGAGTTCCTGAAAGGGTTAGTGTTTTAGTGTATCTGGAAGAGGAACTCATCTGCTGTCTATGTTCATCTATCTATCTATCTGTGTATCTACTTGTCTATTATTATTATTATTTATCTATCGATTATCATCTATCATCTATCTATCCATCTAGCTAGCTAGCTATCATATGTCTATCTATCTATTATCATCTATCTATCATTCTCTCTATCTTACACTCACACAATCTACAAGCACATCTACACATGTGCTGTTAGTGTCTTAGAATTCATTTTATTAGGCAAGAAGTTTGGTAATTTGCCAATTTTTTATTTATTTAGGAAACTAAGTTTCTCATAGATAACCTATGGAGGCGATCCATGTAATCTTAGAATTGGAAGGATTCACAA